>NC_053183.1:5151515-5454545 GCF_905163445.1 Pararge aegeria
CTTACACTTGGAAATAAAAATATAAATTCTACTTATTTATCCTATGGTACCTCTCTTTTTTAGGTATTCTTGGTATACTTGGATGTCTAAATAATTTTAATTTATAGAAATTATAAAAAAATCACAATCAATTTAGAAAGTCGTATATTTAAAATTCATCACGTAGAATCCGAGTCAACGAACCGTTGAGGAAGGACTTTCAAATCATAAGTTTACTTAATGGTTTCCTGATGTGTTCATGTATTTGAACTTTTACTGCACACCGGACAGTACGCACTTTACAATATACTGCATCATCACTTATCATCAGGTGTGATTCTGGTATTAGCATAACCAATGCTCTGTATATTTTACAGATAAATAAAAATACTCTATCAAACTAAGTTAACTTTGCACTTAGGGTAAAAGATCAATAAAACACAAATAACTTTATTGCATTAATGTATAAACTTAAAAAAAATGTGAAATTTAATACTCAGAGTAAATTTGATGAAGGGTACAATTCGGTGGCTTTATGGCTACACAGCGAATAAATAATGCTTAAATGGAAATGGTTGTAGATGTTAGTAAGACAGCAGGATACACTTTATATATATAAATAACAATTAACTACAAACAACGTACATTCAATACAACTCTATAGGTACGAAAGAAAGACTTGAAAAAATCTGGATATGAAATCTTCTGGATCTGGATATTACTTCACTTTCCGGGGGCCCAGTTGGAATCTAACTTTTCGAAGTTATGTGCGTTTTAAGTAATTAAAATATCACTTGTTTCAACGGCGAAGGAACATAGAAGAAAAACATAGTGAGGTAACCTGCATTCCTGAGAGAACTACATAATGTTCTCAAAGGTGTGTGGAGAAGCTATCCATTTTTTCAAACACCGTCTGAAAATTTATTGTTTATCTACGTAATTAAGTTTATTATAACATATGTTGATATTTTATATTTATTTTAATATTTATAGTTATTAAATATTTGTGTATTTTGTTATTATATTTTAGAATGTATATTTATTTATGTAGATTTTTTTTTCTTTACTTTGTGCACCATCCGTTATCCGTTTTACTGCGATAAGGCCTCCTTTGCACACTAAAACTATGTACTATTTACTGCCAAATTGTATACGTTGTTTTTTTATACTTTTCTTTTTTTATGTACTTTTTGTGGTGTGCAATAAAAGTATATTCATTAATTCATTCTTTTGTGTTTGTTTTTCTTTGTGTTTTGTTGCAATAAAGTTTTTCTATCTAATATCGTTATTTTTTATCATGACAAGTACATAGTTAATTATACTCCACCATTATAATCCCTATGACTAAAGAAATATTAATGCATAAAACATATAAAGAAACCTTCGTTTCGAAAACTAATTATTATGAAGGATGAATAAAAGTATACTATTTTTATTATTTATAAAATATAGAAACGATACGTTAATTAGGAAATTTCATAAGGTAATATATAACAATTTCCTTAGACGGTTTTTGGCGTGCTTTGTTTTTTAATGACTCGATCAATCTCGGCATACAATTTATTAGGAAACACTTGAAAGGTTACTCGCAATATAAACATCCTTATGTCATTGAAAATAGAGGTGATAGTTGTCATAGAAGAAATGTTCACGTGTGGTTTAACTTCCATTATTGTTTCTGTGAAAGCAAGTAAGCTGCCAGAGTCGACGTTTCCAATAAACCATACAGTACTTTTGAATTCCGTTCTGTATAACTAAGTTTAGTTAAGCGCTGTGCTATATAGTTTTTTGCTCAACTTCGTAGGAAGTCTGCCCTTTTTATCGGATAAGTGGTTTCAAGTAACCTAACTCAATGATTTCCACGATATATTTATTGCCAGATATTTCTCACAAAGTGAAATAATTATCTATTTCCAGAAGCAACTTCTGTTGCGCAGCGGTGTGTATTGTGGTTTTATATGCGGAGGTTCCGAGTTCGATCTTCGACAGGGGCAATTTGGGAATTTATAATTCCTAAATTCTCTGGTCTGGTCTGGCTTCTGCCGTATTTGGTTTCAACCCTGCTGAGAAAGGCGTGCCGCTACGTTTCTTAGCATACCAGTACGTTGTCGCGCAGAAACCGATTAAAGGTATACATTTAATATAACTGTTGTACCCCTAACAAGTAAGCCCGCTACCATCTTAGATCGTTTGATTTACCACCAGGTAAGATTGCAGTGAAGGGATAACTTGTAGTAGTAAAAAAAGCATTTATAATTGAAAATGAAAATAAAAATGAAAAGTTTATTTGAACATCAACATTACAACTTATTTGTTACATACATTACGTAAAAATATTGTTTTAAGTCACAACAAAACATATCTCTAGCGAGCACACTAAGCTAAGCTTGTTATTGTGCGCGCTAGCAAGTCTCGATTTGTCAGTACTTTTTACCGAAAAAATCTAAAATTTATAATGATGATATTATTATCACTTAGTCTAGGCGAAGTGTGTGTGTGTGTATATGTATGTGTGTGTGTATGTATGTGTGTGTGTGTATGTATGTGTGTGTGTATGTATGTGTGTGTGTGTGTGTGTGTATGACAGAGTATATTTATAATTGAGAATTGGAGCAGTATTGTCAGTTATTTTGAACAACTGTATACGCCTGGTTATTTAAGGTGGGCATACCTACCTACCTACATACCATCAAACAACTGGTAGGCAGCCGCTAGATACAATTGGCACAAGAGCGTGGTGTGTAATCCCTACATTAGACTTGACTTGCCCGGCAGTAGATTCCACATCGTGATGATGCGGAGAGTCACTTTGTGACGGTAAATTTAATCGACGACAATTATCAGCAGGTACTTTAAGCAGTAGATGTGCTGGAAAATCAGCTATTAATAATGCTGTATAGTTCTCATTTAGGGGCATCAAGGAGTGTCATGTCATTCTCATTGTGAAATAATACTGCTTTAGGCCATCGTAGTAATGCTACAAGATACAGTTAGTTAAAAAAGTTGCGCAAAATGTTATAATTACGAGGTTAATTATGTTTAAAAATTTAATTTTTTTTTTTAATTTTTGTGCATTGAAGTTATTTCAGTAGTACACTTATAATTATAACATTAACTAATTAATGTTCAGTAAAACATTAATAAAATGTGCACTTATTGCAATGCATTCAAATGAAGATAACAATAAAAATACAGCAGCAAAATCTTTTAACCAAACCCGATTTTTTTTTTTTTATCTTTTCATATAAGTTTATGTGCACATAACTATTTTTAATATTGTCATTACAGTACCTAGTGTAGATACTCACTATCACTTAGTCACTGAAGTAATTCGACCCAATTTAAGGAATAATTTTACCTTACAAGCTTATTATTTTTATTTTATACAATGGTTTATTCTTTTAATTCCCTCGGGAAAATAACTTTAGTGTTTAACACAAAAAATTTTGACTTTATAATAATAGTATGGATGTTTCTATAATATGATCTATTATGTAAAGTTTATTTATTTAGTACGAGACATTTAAAAATTAACATAAAAAGGAAAGAGCGTGAAGAAACCTTCGAATGTGAAAAAAATTGAAGAGTACATCTGAGTAGGTATTTAAAGAAATAACGGATACGAAGAGAGAGAGATTCTGTATCAAACTTAACAAAATATACCCGTATTTTTTTTTTAAATTCTCCCAACAAAAATAGTTTGCATTGAGATAGCTTGTGTCCTAGAGACATGTATCCCGTGAAAACTAAAAGTTTTTTAGAGATTTTTATTAAACTGCAAGCGATGCTGGTTTATTGACTATTTAGTTTTTTTTACATGAGTTTAAATGCTGTAAAATGCTTTTAAATATCGCTTAAAGGATGTTTTAATAGCACCGAGAAAATAACATTTACGTATAAGGAAGAGCTTTTTTGGTCTTCTGAAGGTTTTGAAAGTATAACCTTGTCTGTCTGCCTCGTTAGTCTAGTGCTTAGCAAGTTCGACTATGTATCACAAGGTGTTAGGTGCGATTCTCAAAGGGCTACAAATGGTAAGGTAACGGAATGAATCTTTTATTCCACTACAAGTTAGTCACCTGGTGGTAAGATTGAAGTCAAGGGTGATGATGCAGTCTAAGATAGTAGCGGGCTAACCTGTTAGGGAATATGGTAGTCATACTCCTAGTCGGTTTCTACGCGACATCGCACCGGAACACTAAATCGCTTAGCGGCGCGTCTTTGTCGGTAGGGTGGCAAGGTGACTAGCCATGGCCAAAGCCAGACCAGAGGAAATTGAGAAATTATAAATTCCCAAATTGCCTTGGTCGGGAATCAAATCCGGGACCTCCTACTTAAATTCATAGCGCTCACCGCTGCACCAGGGAGGTCGTCAATATTGTTTGTTACATTCCGGAGTTAAAAAATCAGCGACGTCCAATCCTTGTTTTAGAGAGCATTTTAAGTTAAGCCGTGTTGGACGTCGGTTCTCATTATTCATCATCAACATCAATAAACTATTACGGTCCTACTTCAGGGCGCGATTCACCTCTCAAAATGAGAAGGGTTTAGGCCGCAGTCCACCACGCTAGACAAGTGCGGATTGCTTGACTTCACACGCCTTTGAAAACGTTAAGGAGAGCTCTCAGGCTTGGAAGTTTCATCACAATACTTTGATTCAACGTCAAAGCATGATATATAACAGCACATAAAACTGAATAGTTAGCGGTGCATAGAGGGTATGCACAGGGTATGCAGATGATATAAGATGAAGAAAATCTACAGCATCAGTTATAAATACTTGAGGGAAGGCTTTTTATAACTCTTACAATGCCTATACTTAAGTTCATATAACTCGTACTGGAGATTTTATTTCATCTGTATACCCTGTGCATACCCTCTATGCACGACACTGATGACGGGGACTTCATCCGAAAGACTAGGCTGTCAATGCTTTAATTCATTCCCGTTATTTATTATATTATTCCACCAAGAGTGGTAGTATGGTCTGTTATAAATTAATGAATATACTTTTATTGTACAGCAAAGAAAAAGGTAGTGACAGAAATATACACAATTTGGTGGCCTTATCGCTACATAGCGATTTGTTATGTTTAGTATATTTTAAAGATTGAGATTTTGCCTCAGATATTGATACTTTTCCAATTTCCCTCAGCTATATTTAAAATGAGGTAAGACCACAGATTAGCATTTCAATTTTATTTGATTATATCGAATTATAGTGTAACATGTTATTAAATAAGATACTAAATGAGATTTTAATTATAAAGAAATAAAATAAAATAATTGCCCATTCCGAACAATCAGGTTACAATATTGCAATTTTTTTATCTACATAATTAATTACCTTTGCTAATCGATATTGTGCGTAGTAGTTATACTTTTCAAAATATTTTTATAAAGAAATAAAATGGAGATGTTTGTCTGTGATTTCAAATTAATTGTCACTTATAAGCTTTTCGAGTATACTTTTCTACAAGTAAAGTTTTCCATACAAACTTTTACAGAATATACCGATCTACCGCATAACATCCCCGTACACGCTATAAACTCCGTTCTTCCTGTATTTTTTTTAATTTCGCTCGGCTCATCTTTCGTAAGGTTGCGTTGTCGTGCTTGCGTTTTTTATCGTTTTCCATATATTTTAAATGGCATGCCACTTTAAAGCGTTGCGTCACGCACTAATGAGGCATCATCCTTAGGGTGCTGAATGCAAAAAATATTTTCAAAAGCCACTACTATTCAACTAGCACGTTCAAACAAAATATTTAAATAATCTAGTTTTTTTTATATTTTTATATTTTATAATATTTTTTAAATTAAATGTTTAACACACATTTTTATAACTGTTACTGTTTGCTGGGGCTAATATTTAACACCGTTCCACCTGCATTGATAAAACTTTAACTATCCGGTTTGATATTATACCGGAATTGATATTCTGAATATCTACTAACTTATCCACCCAAAGGAGAGAAACACTTGAAATTTTATTTTAAGGTCTTATACTACCCAAAGTTGGAGACATTCATATGTAGATTAAATTATTAATTCTTTAAGAGTGATTTACGCATATAGAATAAAAGCTTGTATGAAAAAGTTAAAGGAAAATGAACTCGGGCGGTTTCGCTAGCAACCGCTAGTCTTACATAAATACTTAGTCAGTTCAAATAATAAAATGCAGGATAGTGGACAAATAAAAGTTTAAGTACCAACTTACGTAGCTGTGTGACATAATACCGTACATCGACATCGAGTTTCGTTTTTAACAGACTTCATTGAACGAGGACGGTCTCATTGAGACCTGTATGTTTCGTCACAGTTCACGCATAACGTTTTATGTGTTAACCTATTTGAATGAATCTTTCTTTATTAAGCTAGCTTATACTCGTAGGTATCAACGATAATAAACATATAGATTTTTATCCGATGTTCCAACCTCTATTCCAGCACGTTAGGGGTAAGCACCCCTAAAAAGACATCCCCATAAAAGGTTTAAATTATATCCTTTTTAGCTGATATATATTCCTTCATTGTTCACGCATAACGTTTTATGTTTAGATCTATTTAAATGATTTTTTTCTTTATTTAATAGCTTATATTTATGAGGTATACATATTTTTATACAATTTTCCAACCCCAATTACAACTCCTTAATGGAAGGCTTAAATATATTTCAAGTTATATCTATCATCACATTTTACGCATAACAAAATTGGTTAAACCTATTTGAATGGTCTAATTTTATATGCTAGATCTTAATCTAGCATATAAAATTAGACCATTCAAATAGGTAGCCCCGTATAAGGTATAGCCCCGGTTTTATTCTTATTTTAATCCTTGTTTACCTGAAGATTTTTGAAGGTTAAAAATGTTAATGTAATGTATTTGACGAAAGTATAATACATCACTTGCTATTTTCATTTGTAAACAATTAATTTGTATACATTTTTTTTATCAGTCCAGGTATTCCAAGAAATTGAATGTCCTTCAAGTTTAGTTAATAGGTTTCAGATTAAACAATATCATCGAGACTCATTATAATTAATTATGCAATCATTTGATTATTGAACATAAGGCGGTAACAGTTTACGAACTTACTCATAAACTTTCTTTAACGACTTTTTCAAGAATGTTCTTAAGATATTAACTAATGATATCACCAAATTAGGCAACTTAGTAACAACAATTAAGGTTGAGTAATCGAATACCACCGAACTGGTCTTAGGCTTAGTTTATAAGACATAATTTATCCTTGAAAACTAGATGACGTAAGATACTGTTATACTTCAATTGGGCCATTCTATGGGACTTTTCAGAGGAAGCTGCTTTACTTATAATATTAGCGGTTCTTTTTATCCTTGAATATATGTAGAAATACTTGATTATGTTTTAAATTGCCATTTAATTTGTAGTTGTGAACTTTAGGTATGCTCAGCTTTATGACATCCAAATAAACAAGGCGATGGAAAATTCCACAGAATAATAAAATAATCGATGACTATTAACAGGTTAGTGTTGTAAGTATGTAGATTTAAAAAACATTTTATTTTAAAATGGCTTTTCATCTTTTAGGGTTTGTCCATAGTCCTCCACGCTGGCCATTATTCCTGAAAACATTATAGCGATCTCTCAGGCATGCAGGTTTCCTCACGATGTTTTCCTTCTATTTCTTGAAATTTAATTTATTAAAACGCACGAAACTTAGAAAAGTTAGAAGTGTATGCCGTGGATACAACTCAAAAGTGAAGCCGTAGTCTCCTCTCCTCTCCTCTAGGCTATCACCGCTACAAATGGCTTGTACTTTTTACTCATTGTCGGAATAAACGAATCCTTGATAATGGTATCATACTATTTGAGATGCATGTATTATTTTATTGTTTCCCAGCTTGTCCTGTATTGTTTGTTATCCTTCAAGACTTTTTTGATTATGTTTTAGTGCCCAGTATGTTTAAAAAAAACTCCTTATTTTATTTATTTCTAACATAACTGTTATTTTTTTTTCATTTTTATAATATTCCGCAAATAGCAATAGCAAATAGTTCCGCAAATAGTTTAATCTTTTACTATAAATTAATGAAAAGATTAAAATATTTGATGGATAAAAGTATTAAATTATATGTGCGTGTGTGCCAAATTGCAATGTATTTGGCTCACGCTTCAGATCACGATTTCGCCTAAACTATCGGCCGAAAAAAATGTTAAATTATTAAGGACTATTCAGTGCTAATGTTCGATGTGTATTCGGCTTTACTTAAATGAATTAGACACAGGATTTGGCCTTGCATGTGTCTAGCTCACGATTTCGCCTGTCCCAGACAAAGTTATGGTACGAGCATTTAAAGCAGTAATTTTTTGTAAGATAATATGTTTATCATATATACACAACAATTATTGGTTTTTGTTAACAAATATACTCAAAAACATAAAATAAGCCTTAAATTTCTTAAGTACTTAGCTATATTTTTTTAACTGTCAAGTATTGCAACTTAAAATTTAACTAAAGTAGATAAACTGTTTTTGCTTGATAAAAAACACTGCTTTAGCTCCATATAACATGTAACCTCAAAATAATCTTACACGAATATCTTGCTGATAAAACTCTATACATTTATGTTCAATATTTTTTTATCAATTTTAATGAACTTTCTAAGGCAACTTCACTGTTGCCTAATACGACATATCCAGGTCGAACTTTATTGTGTAAAATAAGTTATTATGTAACCTAATATAATAATTAGATAAGACATCAATGTACAATTATGCATATAATTACAATATATCAATGTCAATTACAGCATAGTATGTTTGCTAGAAGGTTTACACTAAATATTTTTTAATTATCAATTTTATTGATTTCATTCAACGATAGAGTTGCAGAATAAAGAGATTCTAAAAGATAGGTTAAATATATCTTTATAAATAATATATATGATATAATTTATATCTGCCTGGTTGGTCTAGAGGTTGGCATGTTTTACGAGTTGCGAGATCGAACCCATAACAAGTTCGATTCCCGGGTAGGGCCGGATTTGTTAGTATGATGTATGAGGATGACCTTCCTGGCGCAGTGGTGAGTATTAAAGTCTTATAAATATCAGGAAGTTAGGAAATTTATGACTTTTGAAACCTACCAGCAAGGTTGGGAAATCGGCGGAGTCGAGTGGACTCCGCCGACTCCGTGACTTGAAAAGCATGCTAAGCTCCCACATGCATACCGGTTACTGACACGAACATATTAAATACGCCAACTTACATTAAAGGGTGGGAGGTCTGTGATCTAAATTCATCTTTATGAGATTGAAGGCCTATGCCCAGCAGTGGGCATTAATAGGCTGATGAAAAACATTATCCAAATTTGAGGTAACTAAAATCAACTTTTAAAGTCCATTGAAGAAATCTCAAGGAAACTGCCTTGTTGGTCTGGGTCTATTACGTGTGTCTTGAGATCGCAAGGTCCTATTTCCTTTCCTAGATCAGACCTTAATGTTGTTAAATATTCGTTTTGCTCGCAAGTAATTTCCAGTACCAGTCCTTAAAATGGACCCCGGTACCTTGGAGAGCAAGTAAAGCCATCGCCCCCGTATGATCACTGTGATGTAAATTGTAAAAGCCTAATGAACAATAATGTACTAACTTCACGGGTCAAAGCTGTAAATTTCTCTATCCTTTGTGAGAGGAGGCTTGTTTTTTAAATTATTAAGTTTTATCTAAGATTGTACATTTACAAAAAGTGCTATAATTTAAACTGACAACCGTTTAAATTCAATCATTTCAACTTATTTAAGTTTTAATTAACTTAATTTTAAGAATGTAATGGACTGCCACGCAATTATATTTAGCAAGCAAGCTTAGATTAGTTGGTATGTTGTTCCGATTTAAATAATCGACTTTCTTAACACTTCATCATTATCAATTTCAGCCTATTTATTTCCTATTGCTGCGTGAAGACCTCTTCTCTCTTACGAGAGATGTTTAAAGTTTGGCTTCAACGGTTATGATTACCTACATTCAGTGGCGTGCACTTCATAGATGCACAAAAGCACTGCATACCCTAAAATTGATAAATAACTCGTATAAAAGGAGGATTTTTGCCGTTTTATGCAATTTTCCTGCTGTATGCATACCCTGGTAAGATACCCAGTGCACGCCACTGCCTACATTTTGTAAGCTCTCCAAGGAAGCAAGAAAGTTGGCAGAACTATTTGGTCAGATCTGAGCTTCTAAAGACTAGCCAGCCTACAACTGAGTACTAATTGAGGAATTCTTCAACTGCATTATAACGTCCTTAAATTGGTTAAAATAAAATTGGTACTAAGGATTACGCATTATAAGCAAACGCTTTCTGTAATGAAACATTGTGTTCCAAATATTTAACATTCCAAATCAATACTGTGACTACTTTTACAAACTGTAATATACGAAAGATTAGTGTATATACACTATTAAGTTAAAATGCCTCCTTAAACGAAATTGATCAATCCATTTAATTTGTGAGATCTCAAAAGTTGTTAAAAGGCGTAAGTAATCATATTAATTTGGCGAAGCAGCCAGTCGTGTAATGCCTGTAAATTAAACGTATTACTAAAACTTTATAATTGCCTAAATATCATGCCTACTTTACAAATTACAACAGTATGAACCAGTTTATTTGTTAACTTTTATATGAAAGTGGGCGTAATTCAGATACGACGTTTTGATTAGATGTGAAAGAGATTATTACTCATTGTCTGAGCACGTTGTCGTATTGTTTATATAAAATAATTTCTATTGTACCGTTTCAGTTCTCTGATTGTAAGTACATAAAGCACCCAGCGGGGGCCAAGGTTTCAATGGTAAATATCTATCTTGAACATTATTGTTCATTTGATGCAAAATTATAAAATGTCTCTGCTGATGTTATTTATTATCGAGCCTCTAGTAAATAGTTTTGTATCTTCAGTACACACGTCTCTCATACGCGAATAATTTATATTTCAATAAATGAATGAAGTTACTTATAACTAAATAATTGTTTTCTAGAGTTATATTAATCGCTGTAGTTGTAGTGAAAACATACATGTAAAAGCAGAAAAAAAACCTTGCTTATTTATCCGCACGTTTGCACGCATCGTTTTTATATAATTTTATCGGAACTGCATCCTCTTGAGATGAACTGGAAAAGGAAAAAATAAGATTGTATGTAATCTCTCTTATAACTTTAAATTAATTTATATATATTTTACAGTACAATCTTTTAAATATTTTAATATTACTAATATTATAAAAGTGAAGGTTAAAGTTAGTCAATGAGCTATTGCCATAGCAAAATCCCTTGAAATAAAATTTATACTTGCTGCCCCTCCGTTCACCTCCAAGATGAATAAATCTATGCAGTAGGTACGTGGGAAATTAAATATAAATTATGTGTGCTACCTCATTCGACGCGAGTAAAACCGCGGGGTGCAGCTAGTCATAGTAATAAATGGACTTCAATACTATAACATAAATAGATAGGTGCGTACTTACAGCGTACCATAAGGTGACAGATGGTGACTATGTTTACCTCCTTCCGCATATGACTCACAACTCTTATCCAAGTAGGTGCTATTAATCACACTTCCGGAAGTATTGATTAAATAATTTCAGGGATTGTATGCTTAAATTGATTTATATGTATGATAATGGTTACAAACTCCCCGTATTGCAGTAATGGAGTATGTCTATGGAGCTTTCTTTTATAAATTCAAATTCAAATTTAAAATTTCTTTATTCATGTAGGCCTATCACAGGCACTTATGAAGCGTTCATACATATTTGTTTACATAATTGTAACGGGATGGTGATAACTTCGTTCGCCAACTTAAATCTAAAGCTACGAGGGTTCCAAACGCGCCCTGGTCTAAGAAGAGCCCACAACAAACTTAGCCGGGTAATTTTTTTTTTTTTTTATCACCATCTTCCAGTAAATTTATATTAAGCTATGAAGCTAGAGCAATTCACACCTAAGCTTTTTTATCGTTTAAATAATCCTTAATATTATAATAGGATTTTATATATATTTCTTCAGTACTTCAACCAATTGACATCCACTGCTGAACATAGGTCTTTTGCAAAATCTACGGTTCGCTTGTTTCCATCCGCTCCCAGCTACTCGTTTGATGTTGTCTTACCCCCTTTTTGGAGGCCGATAAACAATGCATTTTCGCCTGCTGCGTCACCATTCCGGTAACCTGGGACCCCAATGTTCATCGGTTCTCCGAGCTATGTGCGCCGCCAATTATTGCCACTTCAATTTATGTCTTACAATCATTAATACTTGCCCACCCCCTTGGTACAGTGTTGAGCCTCGTGGTCTTATAAGCAATACATATAAATAAACAAAGTTATAAAATACACACATCGCCATCTCGCCCCAAAGTAAGTGTAGCTTGTGTTACGGGCACTCAGATGACTGATGAATATGTTTATGAATAAAATTACATAAATACTTACAATATACAGATAACCACTCAGACTCTGAAAAATATTGATGCTCTTTAAACAAACGTTTTCCAGTAGTGGGAATCGAACCCACGGCCTTGGACTCAGAAAGCGGGGTCGCTGCAAACTGCGCCAGTCGGCCGTCAACGGAGGTAACCTGGTTCTTTGTTCGGCAATGTGGGAATTTATAATTTACTTCGGTCTGGTCTGGTTCTGTCTTTAGCACGTGGTTTTGTTGCAGTCTTAAGCACAAAGACGTGCTGCAAAGTGATTTAGCGTTCCATTACGATATGGGTTAAATATAACTGCCATGACCCTAACGGGTTAGCTCGTTACCAAATAAGAATATCAGCATCAGCCGAGATTGCATTCAAGGCCGAACTTGCAATGAAATTCGAAGAAAGGTACTAATGTATCATTCTTTGATTCAAAAACTAAAGTACTGAACCGAATATGATGGAACTTCTTTTAAACTAGACTGAAAGTATATGCTTTGAAAAAATAAGTTCTTATACTCCTTCTACTCGGATTCGCCTGCTCTCTGGTTAACGTCGACGGGTTACTATCAATTGTGACGCTGCTGTCTTAATCTCCCAGCAAGTATTAGCTGCCAGCATGAATAGCAGCAGTTTGCGAAAAGAAATTTAGTATTATATATTTCCCCAGAAGGTTACTACGTTTATGCATCAATGCGGGGCAGCAACAGATTAAATGCAGCGGCGTGTCCGCAGTAACAATAAGTTAATATAGTAAATTTACACATGTTATTTTTATTTATAGAGTTACTATGAGAAGCCGCAGTAAAAGAGCTAAATCGCTTGAGTGATCGGATTTTTTGCAAACTAATTTAAATTATGCGTACATTAAACTTTATGATACGTTATAATTTGAATGTTAACTACTAACATTCAACATACGTGTAAAGGAATGCAATCTGCCAATATAATGATCATAGTTGTAGGTATTTCAAAAACAAAAGTCATTATGCGAAACTTATGAAAGTTTATTGTCTTTGACACACATACATATAAATAAGCGAATAATAGGCGCTGTAAAAATACCAAGTATTATTTGAAGTGTAACTGAAATGTTTTATTACTATCTAGTACTATTGTTGTTATGTCGCTTCAAGACCAACTGGGATTCTTCGCAAAGATCCTATCCTGATTTGAGGCCTTAAAATTGATAACGTGGGTTAAAAAATTATCATTGTCATCACCTTATCAACCCATTATCGGCCCAATACAAGGCATGGATCTTCTCCCACAATTAGAGGGCTTAGTCCACCACGCTGGCCCAGTGCGGATTGGTGGACTTTACTCGCCTTTGTTTATATTATGGAGCACTCTTAGGCATGCACGTTTCTTTACGATATTTTCCTTAACCGTTGAAGTAAGTAACACTTTAATTGCTTGAAACGCACATAACTTGCGTGCTGGGGATTCGAACTTGGCACCTGAAAGCAAAATTTGAAGTCCTAACATCTAGGCTATCATCAGTTATATAAAATTATAGTTATAATTAAATAATATATTGTAATTATACATAATTGGTTTATTTTTTAAAATAATTGTTTTATAAATATAACCTAAAATAAACTATTTAAAACTAAATAAAATCTAAAACGTCCTAGACACCACTGCAGCGTGGCACAGTGCCTAAGATGCTGGCAGCATTGCCCCTTTGGATGGCCAAACTAATTAGTTGGCCAAGGTAACTGCCCGCTCTAGGATCACCGGTAGATTCGATAACCCTTTCGATAATTCTTTAAAAAGAGCTCTTTGTAATTAAATAATCTCGTTTATAAAAGGGATGTTTTTCTTAAATATTTGATAAAACTTCATAGTGGGATTGAAAAATGTATATACCTAAATTAGGTAAAAATTAAGTATGTACTTGAGTACTTTTATTATTATTGTTTTTGTCTTGTAGTATTGACAAGTTGTAGTATTATTAATAGAGAAATTGGAAAGAATCGTGTACCAAACTTCATAAGAGAGTTGTATCTCGTAGTATTTTTAATTTATCAATGCGAGCGCGTTGAATTCTTTACAAAGGCGCAAATGAAAGCGAGTTTCGAATTTAATACAATATAGATAACATCTATAGGATGTTATGATTTTAACTACAGTTAACTTTTGAGTAAAAATATGTTAAGATAAAATACTAGCTACCGACTACTTTCGCTTCGCATATTTTAATTTATAAAATATTCAAGGATAAATTTCAAATTGCATGCAACAAAAATCGAAGCGTGCGTGTTCACCTTTGCAATTTGAATTTTTGTATAATTCACTCGTGTGCTAGAGGTTTACTTAAGGACTACATGATTAAAAATGCAGTACCTCACTGATTGTATGACTGTATGGTCCCTTTAATTAGTAGCTTCAACGGTGAAGGAAAAAATCGTAAAAAACCTACATGCCTGAGAGTTCTTCATACTGTTCTCAAAGGTGAGTGGAGACCACCACTCCGCACTAGGCCAGCGTGGTGGATTATGGTCCTAACCCCTCCTGATTGTGGGAGGAGATTCGTGCCCTGTAGAGAGCATGAATGGGTTGATATGATGATGATGATGTTAAATTAGAATTGATATAAATTAGTAAATTCGATTTTTAAGATATCTATTACGTACCTATAAAATTGCCAGCATTCTTAGAATGTTAGCGCCTGTTGATTATATATTTCACAAGATTTGAATCATTTATATCCGCATACTTTGCTGTAGCCACATTAAAGGTGCATTTCGACCAAACCAAAGCTGAATGAAGCAAATACTGCACATAATTATGATATGTACGTTAGCAAAAAAAAATATATCGTCTGCTGAGTTCTATATTATTAGTCTTATCTCCATAACTCAGTTCGCTGAGTGAACGCATCCTTACTTTTAATGTTTAGTGCGTCATTACCGTTATTTTTTCTTTATATTTGCTGACAAAAACGCTATGATGCAAATCTCGTGGATATTTTAAGTATTCAAATTTAATTTTTGTTTTTTAAAATCGCCTTTAAGAGGATTGGTATCGTCATTGTGGCGACGGCAGATCAACATTATATATATATGGACGGCCGATTAGCGCAGTTTGTAGCGAACCTGCTTTCTGAGTCCAAGGCCGTAGGATCGATTCCCACTACTGGAAAATGAAGAGCATTAATGAATTTCAGTGTCGGGGTGTTTATATGTATATATTTATGTATTTATGTGTATATATTATTCATAAAAATATTCATCAGTCATCTTAGTACCCATAACAAAAGCTACGCTCACTTCGGTGTTAGATGGCGATGTGTATTGTCGTATTATATTTATTAATTTACTTTATATATATTTGCCACTACTCCTTCTCTTCTTGCGGGTCTCGTACGGGACGATAAACGGAATATAATGGAGAAAGGACAGCACGATCAACGTAACTCTCCATTTAGGATAGGACTTTAGTCCAGCAGTTTCAATACAAGTCTCTAAATTATACTAAATCGTTATAAATTTAGAATAATATTAGAATAAAATTTGTGTTTTTATCGATGTCGCTCAGTATCTTCGTCAAATTATTTTTATTTGAAAGGATAAACTTGGCCCATTTAAATTTCACGTAGATCTGGTGAAGATATTTGGTGATAGAAGAAAGAGTTCTTCAATCAATTACAGCAAAGTTTTCGCGATTAGTGTTACTATTGTAGTAACACTCAAAATAAATTGTGAAGGTTCTCGTACATAAATATAGCACCGTGTGCTGGTTGATTTCTTGCTATAATTTCTAAAATATTTAGGATACATAGCATTTTCACAGCAAAACATATTCTTTGCTCTAAGGTTTTCTAAGAATTAATCATCGATTGTTTGGTAAGGAAAAATAAAATACGCTTCTTTTTTCTTTATCTTAACGTATATTAACTTATTAAGTCTTAGGTGTAACTAAACTATTTATTACTAGCTTAAGATCTCGCCTTGGGGGTTGGGGCGGCATCTTCGGCATCCTTATACCAGTCCTCGCTGAAATAATAAAGTTATCTTAGTATTTTTGCATTAATATAGTAGATATTACGCTTATTTACTAAAAAAAACGCTTTCGTTGTGTGACTTTTTCTATCTAACAAAAATATTTCAAAGCAACTTTTTCTATAAAGTAGACAGTACATTTCTGGACTTCATACTAAAAAGAGCTTTTATACTTTTTTATTTGTTATATTATTGGCTGAGAAGGGTTTCTGTTGATTCCCAGTCTACGCGCCAGCATATTTATGGAAAGGTCTCTTTTCAAGGTTAAACAAGTTCTTACTCTCTTGGTGACTGTTTGATTCATTGCATTGTATTATATATATTGGATCGTACTATATATTATTATTACAGTATTTATTAATTGGATAATGTGGCATAGACAGCTGATTGAAATTGTTTTCCCTTCCAAAAACACAAACGCTTTTTACTTTTGTAAAATGTACATATTTATATAATTTATATATTAATTTAGGTATATTTTTACTAGGAGGCCTTTGACCTGCAGTATGTTAATAGGCTGATGGTAGGGATGATAATACCCTGCATTTAAATTCTCGAAAGTGTAGTAAGGTCATAAACTCACCATCCGCGTACGTTCTCAGGTGCGTCACACCTTTGACTTTCCTCGTTGTAGACCTCTCCGACTTGGCAGCCGAGATCACGGGGTTCAACACCGTTTAAGCACACGTAGAATCGTTGGCAATCGTTAGGGTGGGGGAACTTGGGGTGAGCGATGGGCTGACCCAGAGGGTCGATGGGCAGTTCCTTGGGGCACTCGAAACCATCCTTGGTCTTCTCTGTAAATAAATAAAAGTTTAGCAAGACACAATAAATAATTTAAAAGCTAAGATATCAAAAAATGGATAACACAAAAAATGGATATAGCCGTAGTTCTGGTAATAAATATATTAGACCGTTTAAAATAAAAGAAATTATCTTTACATAGACTAAGTTGCACCTACACTTGCACAGAATAAATTACATTAAAATAACATAATAGCAGCTGTTGCCCACGGCTTTGTACGTGTTTTTTGATTTTTCAAGAATCCCGCGGGAAGCGTACATTTTCTCGTGATAAAACGCAGCATATTTGTTAATCCAGACTATAATCTAACTCCATTCCAAAATTCAGTCAAATTGGGTCAGTATTATTAGCGTGAAAGCGTAACAAACATCCATTCATCCTTACAAACTTTCGAATTTATAATATTAGTAAGATTCTACTATCAGCGTAATTGTTCTAATTTTAGTCAACACTACTGTTGACTATTTTAAAATTATATAAATTATTTATTATTATAATAGAACAATTCATACAAATTCTAAGGTATCACGCTTACAAAAAAAGGCATTTGTAACCTTTATAAGTAAACAGAGATATTGGTATATTGCACAAAGATAATAGAAGTAGAATGCATAAGCAAAGGTTACGAAAGATATAAATAGTGAATCATTTAGATGTATAGAAACAGTGAATGCAACACGGAGAAGGGCATTTTGTTTGATCGCAACCACTAGCAACGTTGCGGGCATATTAAAGTGGAATGAACATTTAAATATGCGCTAAGCATTAGTGCTTTGCATGGTAGGTATATCATTGTTCCAACAAAATTGTTCAAGATTAGGTCGTGCCTTAAACTTACTACTAAGGTTCTATGCCATATATAAAGTTTCTCGTAATAAATTTTGTTTAGTAAGTCTTTCCGTACTAATAATATAAATGCGAAAGTGTTGCCGTTTGTTTAATAACTATTTCCGCAGGATTTAAAAAATATCATTTTTGATACGCAGTTGACAGTATCAGCTATATAATAGCTCTATAAAAGCAAAATTAGTGTCGGCTAATGCATTAAGGGCAAATGGCGGACCCCTTCTTACATCAACGGCTAAGTGAGAGGCTGTATATAATGCTCACAGAATTTATTAGATCGTGTCGTATCAATTTGTTTTAGTTCTGTTACGAAAATGACTAATCTATCAGCTCTACTGTGTATTTTACGCTAAAAAAATATAACTATATTCTTAAGATGATGATGATGAAATATTTAGGTTTATTTGAAAACGCGTATATTCTAAAATGTCTAGTCAAAGAGCAATTCAAAATAAAAATAGTGAGTTAATATGAACCGCAACTTACTTTCTTGGGCGTTGCATCCTTGTCTGCCAGCGGTATCGGGCCACACGCAGGTTCCAGAGTATTCGTCGAAGTGGAGTCCAGCGGTACACTTGACTTCTGTGACTTCACCTTCGATACAGTTGAAGAAAATGTTGCAGACGCTGGGGTCGGGGTGAGCAAAGAATCCGTTGCGGCGAGGGCATTGGGTGCTAGGCTTGGCAGGTTCTGAACAAAACATAGATACATTTAAATTGATAGTTCTATAGTAAAAGAATCTTATTTTGATTAAATGTAAGAATAATTATGATTTTAACAGATAACATATTATCTTTACAATCTTCAAAGGTAGTACGATGATTCAAAACTAAATGAAAGAGTTTTGCAAATAAAATCATTGCAAGTAAATTAATAATAATATTTATCAGCAATTAAGGTGTGCGTTCATAAGACCCTGCATAAAACAAAGCAGCAACTAAATAAACGAACAAATTCTCTATTTGTGAGAAAGGGTAAAAATTAAAAAACCAGGATTATTACGAAAAAAAATCAAGGCAAAAGATCGAAACAACTTTTTAAAATCGTATTATTAATATAAACGTATAAGTTGCATCATCTCAAAGTCGAAATAACTTTCCGAATAGAAATGGGGATAAGGCAGTAATAAATGTTGTAAACCTTGAAATAACAAGTTGCGATGAATGAGGTCGTATTTCTAGGTATACGTATTCAGAGATAATGAGCAGGAAGTAAAAAGTATCTTTCTATATGACAAGCTTAATGCACGCCGATCGCTATTTTTATATTGTTCCGTTCTCTACCGATTCGCCTTGGTTCAACGAGTTATTTGTCTCGTATCGAATTCCTTTCACGTCCCATTAAAATGCCGGCAGACATACAATATCTGCAACTTTATCGTGACACTGGTATTACGCGAAAGGCAAGACTGCGTAAGTTAGTCACATCACGTGGCAGTTAAGCAGATTCTAAGCTAATACAATCTACAAAAAGTCCTTCTGTTCGTCTTTACATAGAATCGCGACAAATTTTATTCCATTTAAGTCGACGCAATGCTTCTTTGCACTGTATTGTATCACAGTTTAAAGGTATTCATTTCTTGTTAGCAATTAAAGTAATTAAAAAAGCTGGTGCGTAATACCAATGTTATACAATGGTATGCAGGTACTTAGTATTACGTGACAAACGTACTAATTGGCCTAGAAAATCATTAGGGTGTGACCTAGGTGGTCAAAGGTGGACAGGACACTTTCATTTCTGGCATAGTTGCGTTGAGTGACCTTCATAATAAAATATTTTTGCACCACTTGGCTAATAGCAAGTAGAATAATAATTCAGCTGGAACCGGTGTAATATAGGTGTTCCTTGAGTTTATCATATAAAGCTTCATTATAAAGTTACAACTCTAATACACTTTATTTATAATTTCATGCAAGTATTTGAGGGTCAAATGAAAAAATATTTTAATGTCACGTTAGAGACTTACGAAATTTGTTCAAACTTAGTCTAAATGCTATAACCTTACATAAAAAAGGGATGCAAGTGATTCAACCGCTGTGTGGCATAATGAGAAATGGTTGACGCATTAAAAGTGCCTTAAGTGGTTATTTTAGTTAAGAAATTCGATGTGATTTCGTTTAGTTTAAGAGCAATAGTTACCCATCAAAAATTAAATTTGAATTCGCCATCCCACTTCTGATATCAGAAGTCATTGAAATACGTTTAATATTTTACGCGGCACTATCGAACTATATATGTGTATGATTTGAGTAGGTCCATAATAAGTAGGTACTTACGGAGTTCAGTCCTGTCACCGCAGTCTACATTGAAGGGCTGGTCGCATTTGTTGATCTTCCTGATGGTTGGGTCAAACACAAGGCCGTCGGGGCACAGCTTAGTTGTAGCAACGCCGTCGACGCACTGATAGAATTTGTCGCATTGCCTGTCATCTTCATATTGGCCATCTTTGTTCGGGCACTTGAATTGCGCACCTGCAGCAAAACAATTTAACATATTTAATTTGGTAATAAAATTCAATTTACTTTGTGCAAAACAAACGAGCTATTTACTACAAATGAATGATAAATCAAATCCAAGATATTCTGTCCGAAATTTTTATATACTTGTGTACACAGAAAGAGTAGGAAGAGCTATACAATAAGCTAATAGCACTTCTAAATCCATTCTGCCATCTGAAGATTTTGGATTAAATGGAATATTTAGGTCCAGAGTTAGTTTCCCAGTTTGATAGCTGTTACAGTGACAACAAATCTTGTAGATGAGTTACAACTAGAAGGGTATAGGTATCATTGTTAAACGAATTATCAGATATAAGGCAATTATCAAAAACTATGATGATGAGAATATTTCACTATTTTGCTATAATCAGCCAAATCTTCACGTTGCAATTTATAATTTATTTAATCTTAAATCAAAGCTAAGTGCATATTAATAAGAAAGTTTGCACTGTACTGTAAATATTTCCTAAGACAGGAGCGAAATGTTCTCATTTATCTGAGTGATGTTATCTGAGTCGTGTGGTGTATCTATATATTGAACAAAATTATAAATTAAACAGTGCAGATTTTCCTGTATTACACAGCGGATTAAGATTAATATTTACACACAATCTACAATTTTTATAGTATATAGTATATTCAAATTTGTTGAAGTTTTATATTACGATCTATCTATCTATGATGATCACAATCCTTATTAAAGCTTTTTTTATTATTATAAGGTTCATTATTACAGCAATATATTCCTTACTCTACTTATCTAATATCTGTTTTTCGTTGTTACATAGTATAATTATTAATTTTTTGCCGTTTAATCAGTGATTCGTTCCACTCTGTAAATAACGGTACATTTTTTTTTCACCATTACAAGATGCCGTTACAAAGTCCTATGCGATAACAATCGGACCCAACAACAATAACGAATCAAAGATAAAGTGAAAGCCGAATCAATCAAGCCAAGAATCAGACCGACTGTGTTCTGATACTTCGAAGACCGAACGGGTCACTATTTTTTTTCTTGCATAACAACGCACCATTATGTAACCGTCAACGTCAACAAACAATATTGGGTTACTTGCTCTTATGCGTACTTTAGCAACACTTAATTGAACTACAACACGTAAAGGCGACAGCACACTTGTAAGACAGTGTTGTAACAAAATTGCACGCCTAATATTATCACGCAAATAAATTTAATGCCTAATACACTTATGTTTCGCAAATGATTTAGTAAAGTAGCAAAGGACTTTGACAGCCTAAATATACCTTCATACTCTGTACCAATGCGTCGAATGGATATTTTAAAAGTAGTGCTTGCAGAAAATGTTGATTAATGTATGCTTTGAATTTATGGTCCCGGAAATGTTAATGTCCATCTTAATGACTATGTGAGAATACGACATTTAACGTGAACGGCTATTCGCGGTAAATGTCTAGTGCTAATTTATGCATTTCAAATCGCGAGCGGTCAAGGCTATGTAAGCGAAAACTTGATTCATTGAATTGAATTATTTTTTCATGCAAATAAGGCAATAATTTATGCAATTTTATATGTATATTTCTTTTTTTTCTTCACTAGGTCATTGAAAATATAACATAAAAGTCAATCCTATTTTGAGTATCGATAAGGTTTTCTTTAAATTAGCTAGCAAAGAACAAAGCATTTAAAGAACTATTTTATAATTTAATATTATGTAAATTATGTGGACTGACATGTCAAAATTCAAACTTGATTTAGTTACCTAATAACCTTTTTAATAGATTCTAATTATAAAGTTGCCAGAATGAATTAAATCACTGAAACTAAGCCAATACTTGAGATATGATTAAATTTTAAAGTGAGTAGATTAAATGGTAAAATTATCTTTTGGACTAAGGTTACAAAATTAACTCAATTAGAGTAAGGGCATAGTAACTATATTATTATTGCCGGGCTCTGTGCTAAGTATTCCGGCAAAGATAGCGTTCTGTACATAGTTCTTGCATTTAAAATGAAGCTAAATTCGATTCGCTCCAGGATCTGGGCAAGACATTTTAAATCCTAAATAAATACCTTGGTCGCTTAGGATTTGTATACAACGGTTGGGGTGGTTGGTAGACGTCTGGGAGGTATACAACGGGTTCCCCAACGAGTTTGGTCTAACAAAGCCAACAAGAGCGACGTGCCGTGGTGGTTTTTAGTTTGGGTATACCCCTTTAGAGGGGGGAGTCCCACATACCCTCCGTCCTGCCCAAGGGTTGGAGGTGGCAATAAAGCTTTTCCACCAAGCCGAAAAAAAAATGGATTTGTATACAACCGATTCAGTAGGACTGACTCTACTGCTGATATGGAAGTCCTTTTAAAATGGATGTTTATATTGCTTCCAAACTATATATTGCAAAGTAATTAGGGTTGCTTGCAACCATTGACTGATTTTGACGAAAAGTACGGATAAAATTTGCGCTTTTTATCGACTGATCGGCGGACATAGCTTATGGCATAGTCATTGTATATGCTCATACTGTTACCTAGCTATTTACAGCAGTTGTCACAGCATAGATAGTATCGGTTTATCAGTGTGCCCACGTGGGATAAATATCTATGCTGGGTTTGAAATACGCCCGCGCCGTATCGCAACCTAGTGGTGACGCAACCAGTCGAGAAGTGAAAGCGCCTCGCTTGCGACATGCGGTGCATCGCTCGGATGCATCACATTGCCTTGTGACGAAAAACTCGGTGAACTATCAACTTTATGTTAGTGTCTACGAATGTGAACTTATCAAATGAAACTGGTCACTGAAGATCGAATCTTTTCGGCGAGTTTTTTAATGATAAACAGCATATTTAGGTGGTCTTATCTTGAATATTTTTTAATAGAACACTTAAATAATAATTTATTTATAGTAAATAGAAATTCCGTTTTACTGCAATAAAATATTCTATAACTACAGCGAAAATACTTATGAATTCAATTTTACTAAGATCGGTTTTAGCGTGGAGACGTGCATTGCATATATACTTAAGCACATATAATATTAATATACATTATGGATTTCATCTATGATAATATCTATTGTAAATATTAATCAACCTTCAGTAAACGATTTTATTCCTTATTTATCTACAATTAATAAAATTGTAGGTAAATAAGGAATCAACAAAGCTATCGCTCTTTTATTTAAAAATGCTTTTCAGCAGTTTCTTTGATCAATCTAACCTCAAATCTTAGAATGAAAATATACTGTAGTTAGTACAGCCACTTCTACTGACAGGGTAGAATAGAAAAAGGATAACACTACTAAATCTTCAGTCTGGAGATATTAGATAAGATTGAATTTTAACTTTGTAATACATACCTATATTTTAATTAATCATAATAATATACCTTAATTATACATTTACCTTAATTAGTCATAATAATATATGCATATCTTGGTAGAGGTATCATAAGTCAATATTTAAACGTATTCAACCATCGATTTTTTTAGTCACGTTTTTCTTAGTTACTTATAGACCGGCATACAAAATTAAATGTCAAGTTTGAACAATTTCCATAATTATGTTTAATTTAAATATTTGAAAATAGTGAAATATAAATAAATTAAGGTATCAAAAAAAAATGTAGCGCGTACATAGAAAGATTCAGTTATCAATATGGTCAGAGTGATATGACTATTATTTACTAATCATAAATTTTACCTGAACAAGTGTTCATCGTCATCAGTATAAAAATTAGTGTAAGTGAAGCAAACAAACTCTGAACGGATACTAATTTGTAACTTCACAAGGAATTTACAACCGAATTTATGGATCCTACTTACCTATTGACACCAATGACCTGACTAGCTATAATTTTATTTTATTCAATCTCCTTGAAACTATGCAAAGGTTTCCAGCAACTTATGTAAAGTGGTCTGGTTGCAAAAGCCTCTATCCACTTTACGTAAACTTTAATATGCCTATTTCAACACAACAATAACGCAACGCGTAAAAAAATCGTATTATAACTTTTATGGAAAAGCAAAAAAATTGTGCCAAGGTCGTATTTTCCGCGATTGGCTTGAATATAAAGTTTAATCTCTTTCAATTATCATATTCATTAAGGTCACATTATAAAAATTAAAGTTTTAAGAAAATAATTCCGTAAACTTTCTGTAACAAGTAAGCTGTAAGTCAACAAAATAAAACATTAGGTATAATTGCTCAGTTGGTTCTTGTAAGGTTATTTGGTTTTAATTGCGATATAATCTGATGATAGGTCACAAAATGATATAAAAATGGAAGCGCGAAAACTTCATCTTAGATTTTAAATGCTAATGATTTTAAAAGCTAATGTCACTGGTGGCCACTGGCCTCCTTCGTCATAGCAGAGAAAGATTTGGAGCTTACATTTTCCAAGCTGCTTAAATTCGGGTTTGACTACAACATCTACTTGCTATTACTAATTGGGAATGGGAATCGAACCCAGGATCTCATAATCCAAAGCCGAAATAGCTTACCAATTAACAAACGAGGCAGTTTAATATTTCACCTTCTTAAAAAAAAGTTTTAAAATAAACTAGCTAAAAATAAAATAGCTGAACCGAAACTTTTACGTTATTTTTTTCCACGTTCGCTTTTAAACACAAAGTAGTGTTTTTCAGTATTGTTGTAGTAAAAAAGAAATGTATTTGTGATAAGTCCATATTATGATAGAACAATAAGTACAACGAAATAGTTTTGTGAAATATTTTATCGCTTGGGTGGCTATTGGTTTAAATGTTTGTATATGACTTCAAGATCAGGGTTGGTTTTCCATATTACAGACTGAAATAAGAACTGCTACAATAAAGCGAAAACTGATGGGTGTTCTTTTTTTGGAGCCTTAATATCGGAAACAGGTTATAAGGCTTCTAAAAGTACTTTATGAAAAATTCAGGAATGATATTATATTGAACAGGATCAAGTCAATTATTGTTTAAGGCTTTCGGATAGAATTGTCCACATTTGCCCGGTTATTATTATTAATAATCAATAAAACTCACATATACTAACAAAGCTACGTATAGATTGAAATGAAGTCTTTATCTCTCCTATGAAGAGAGAAGAACCCTCGCAGATGAGAAAGTGACCAGTGCTTAGCAGTGCAGCATAACTAGGCTTAGGTTTATGCTAGTGACATTTATTGGAATACCTGAACAATGCTACTGAGATTTACTACTATGTTTGAACATTGTAATGTTAAAGTAGTAGTTACGTTAACATTTGAACATTTTCACTGTTAATCTGATAATTGGCCTTCAAGTCTGAACATTTGCCGTCTATTTGTTACTATGAACTCTATATTCGAGCTTTATAGAGCTTTAGAGTCACTAGCTGCATACAAAGTGGCTTTCGAATACTCTATTTGAATACTTAATAAAGAGATATATGATACAAATAAAACCACTTGGGATTATATATCGGTGGCCAGGTGTGCACTGAATATTAAAATATTGAGTGTCGATTTTAAAATAGCAAATTGCAAGAACTGGTACTTATTTGATAAAAAAGACAAGATTTCTAGATTTCCGCTATGAACAGAAACGCTGATTGTCGTTGAAAACTTAAGAAAGGTATAATTTTATGGTACACTGATAATATCCTTTATATATAGGACTTTAGAACCTCGTGCCGTTTTACCATATATCTACATATGTATTGCATCGTATAATGATATTATATATTAATTAAGTTATAGTTATTGTATGTACATAATTTATGCACATCGAATTAATAATAATAAAAACAATTTCAATAAATAATATTTACATATATTAATAGTAAATTTTTTTATATATTTTATAGAATATTTTTATTAAATAATTTATTGATTGAAACTTACTCGCAAGAGTGGCGACCGCTGCTAATACGATGAACACTTTCATGATGCCCTTTTGATTATATGATTAAAAATATTTAAAAATACAATGACTAGATTGCGGTCCGACCCCTTTGGCGACCCTGGTGCGACTGACGAATGCAAGCGTCGCTCGCGCTTTTTCTTCACTTGACCTGCGTATGCGCCTAAAACCGGTACGAAGACTTAGGCGTGATTTAACAAATTATTCTATTAGTGAAACAATACTAATTTCCGCAATTGCATATAAATCCCATTAGTTGATGATGTCGTTAGCTTAATATAGAATTCCTGGAGAAGTACCTGTTCGCTTAGTTAAACGAAGCTGTCGCTGCGGCGGCCATGTCCCCTAATTGCATACTTATGAGCGTTCAATATTTCCGTATGCAAGGCGTAAATATGTAACGTTACAATAAACAATTCTCATATGACCCTTAAGTTCGACGTATATGCGGTTAACTGTACATCCTAAAAACTCTATGATACGCCGCGCATAGTAATACTTCAGTTATTCTACTTACATACGTTTGAAAAATGTTTTTTTCAATGCACGTGGCCGAATGGACACTGACTCGGCAGTCGTTACGTTCACTTTGACAGGTTTATTAAATTTAGGTCCATGAAATTCAACATTCGAACAGTCTGGTGCCGAGCGAACATTTTTTCTGTTTTATATGAACGAATAAAATTACACCATAGTACAGACTATGTTAGTTGTGATATCTCATGTTAGATTAACAACTATATGTTTTAGTAGCACAAGTTAGTTGGTTTAGCCTATTATGGAATAATTTATAACTGAATAACATGCTAAAATGAAAGTTAAGCCCGCCAGCCAACATTGAAGCTGTGGTGGTGTGAGACTAAGGTCTATATTATATAAACCAACATCGAGCTATCGGTTCCTGAGAAAAAGATTAAGCAAAGATTGACTGATACCTTAGTATCTTTGCTTAAAGCCGAGCTTGAAAACCAGTTATTTGCTTGATGTTGGTTTATTAAATAAGGGCCTTAGATCTGAATCCCACTCAATCAAACAATTATTCTTTGTAAAGTCAACATCTCCTGAGGATGCTCCGGTTTCGAAGCGAAACGTGCGTAGAGGGTACATTGCCGAGGATCTGTTTGGTGTGGAGTATACGGATTGTAGTTATTATAAATAACACGATAAAGATTCTCCTGCTGTTCGCAGAGTATAGCAAATTAAGTTTAATTTTCATAATCATCATATCTCCTCATTACCGGCCCAAAAGTTAGAGGTGTGTGCCGAGGTTAGAAGTCAGCCCCTCCGAAAGTGAATCCGGAGTCCAAACCTCTAGGCTATCACCGCTTTAATTTTGTGCAGTCAAAATGTTGTAACTAAAGTTTTAGAATTTAATGTTGATGAAAATATTTACTTCAAAAAAAATGTAGAGCAATCCGTTTGGTGACATCGGATAGGAAGACATCGCTATTTAAGAAGTATTGAGAAAAATTTTGTTGGATTATTTGTGCCTTGTTTGATCGAACCGTAAATATGTTGAAATTCGCATTACAGTTTGCATGTAGTCATACAGTCACGGCCGAAGAGTCATTACTAACAACCACTGACAAATAAAAATTTCAACCCACACCTACATTTTCGTTCCGTGTCGCACCCATGGTGACCCTCTTAATATCTTAACCCACCGAGGCTATTTGAAACTACTAGGAAACCTCTCATAAAAAGTATCACTTGATTAAGAGAAATTATTATAATTTCAAATAACCTTTATTTCACTTTTTCATTCAAAAACTGCCCAATCTAATCTATTTGTAATGAGTTGAATTGTAAAAAGTAATGGACCTATTGAGTAAGAACCTAGTGTGAATGCGTATGTGATGTTTTTTTTTATTTTATCTAGTTTAATGAGGTTGAGGAATCATTTTGCTGTTGCTATACAAATATACGAGTATGACCCCATTCGACCGTAAACGTTTTCACTGCATATTTTTTTCATTATCATTTAAAGTAGGTAGTACTAATCTCACGAAAAAGCTGTAGAGCAAAGGTTTTCTTTGTATATATGTTAATCCCTATTCCTATCCCTATCTAGGGATAGGGATAGGAATAGTCCTCCTACTATTATAAATGTCAATGTAGGTTTGTTTGTTACGCTTTCATGCCAAAACTACTTAACCGATCCTCATGAAACACACATTCTTGAAAGTGTTTGAAGTAATATAGGATACTTTTTATCCCGACATTAAGCTCGGTTCCTTTGGGAGAGGGGATAAAAGTGTTTGACGATATTACACCAAAACTACGACAAATTATAACCAATTTAAGTAATTATTTTGTACTTTAGAGGTTATAATATGTATTTAATTTTGCCCAAACTTTGTCTAGATATGATGAATCTGGTTGGAGGTAGAGGACAGAACTTCTCGATACTGAATACTTTAAATTATTTTAGAATGACAACGAAATTGAATGCCATATCAAAAAACAAAATCAAACGCAGACGAAGTCGCGGGCAACAGCTAGTTTTGAATAAATTAAGACTACAGTTTAAAAAGTTTGTCATTCCAAAACAGCTGATCAGATGTTCACAATTGCAAAGAATCATTTATTCATCTTATTTAAAATAAAACGTATTAAAACTTTTAATCCTATTTATATCAAGTCGGTAAACTTTATGAGCACTTTTGAACCTGTCTATTTGGAGTTACTCCAACGCCGCCGGCTCTAAGAAGAAGCCGACAAGAGAGTCATGATTTCCTTAACTCATATAGAATCATGTTACTAAAAGTAAAGCCACGAAGGACTTGTGTACCTTTAGAAGACGAATGAAAATCTATAATTTAGGACTGTTTCCAATAAATATTTTTTTGTATTTTATCCGCTTTACGTGTATATACCTACTAATATTCTGCCCTACAAACCTATGAGAAGTTACGAAAGATTACGAGGTACCTATTACTACTTTATCTTTTTTTGTTTATAATAAACCATAACATCTAGCGGTATTTTTA
Organism: Pararge aegeria; assembly: GCF_905163445.1. Lineage (NCBI taxonomy): Eukaryota > Metazoa > Arthropoda > Insecta > Lepidoptera > Nymphalidae > Pararge > Pararge aegeria. The sequence goes on from NC_053183.1 coordinate 5,180,958, forward strand.
AAATATAAAATTCTATTCGATTATATTATAATTTTATATAGTTACTTCTTTTCGGTACAGTACATACAGTTTTGACAATAGCAGTACTATTCTATGTTTGATGCACACAGACATAAAAAAAAACATAATATTATACTCACAGAAAAAAATTAAACAGACTAAAACTTATTTATCCACTCTTAACGCCTCTGTTTTTGCGTCTAAAATATCAGTTCGACTATTTGATAATAGCACTTTGTGAATATGTCGAATGTGAAATAACATCCATCAATCATCAAATCACCTAACATTATATGCAAATAAGTAAATAATAATACTACTTGCATTGTGACAGACAGCACCAATAGGAGCCTCATATGAGCTGCAAAGTTCAACTGGCGCTCATATAACTATTGCAAAATTAACCTTTACTATATTCGCGCACGGGACAGAATATTTAGAGATTCGCATAACATTATCAAAGTGACGATTATATTAAATCGTATCCTCAGAGTATTATTGTGCTGATGCTGAGCACATGCCTCCTCTTTGATACGGGAAATGGTGTTTTTTTTTTTAGTAATAATTGACGGACCAAGTAACGGGCCACCTGATGTTAAATGGAAAACTAGCTCTTATTAACTGAGCAACACTTAGCAGAGCAAGCAAGGATCTCATCCTTCAAACTGCCGCCCTGTAACCATCAACATTAAGCGTAGGTGTTAGCCTCGTGTGCCTGAAATTACACGAGCAACCACGCCTTTCAGACCTAAACACAGCAATGATTTTTGGCGACAAAATTAACCAAGGCTATAGTAGAAATTTTCCGGACGAGCTCTGTCACAAGAAACTCAATAACAACTTCTACTACTACTACATAAAGAACCTCCACGCTGCCCTAATGTGGTGTAAGCAGGCTTTTACAATTATTTATCACGTGCAGTTGGGTGCATATAGAGTATGCACAGGGTATGCATTCAGCAGGCAGATAATATAAAATGAAAAAAATCTCCCGTACGAGTTATAAAAACTTAAGGATAGGCTTTGTAAGAGTTATAAAAAGCCTACCCTTATTTTGCTTCATTTTATATCATCTGCATACTCTGTGCATACAATCTATAAGCGCCACTGATCACATGCTAGTGATAATAACCAAAAGCGACGACTTGGAGTGCTCACGGAGACAAATAGTTTGCCAACCCTAATTTCGTAGACTGGTACATAAAAAAGCTAATTTTCGCTCCACCCAGCAAACAAAACTTTGGCTACGTAATTTGTTATCGAACATGCTAAATAATATACTAATAAGGTAGTTAAACATGAACGTGACAAACGGGATATATAAACATATGTTATCTGATAGATCACTTAGAGATCTCTCTATAGAGTACGAGTACAATAGAAGGGAAGATATAAGTCATCAGAAACCAGAAGTAAATCCCCAAGCAGGTAATATTACTATGCTTAGTACATCTATATATTAGACGGCCGACTGGCGCAGTGGGCAGCGACCCTGCTTTCTGAGTCCAAGGCCGTGGGTTCGATTCCCACAACTGAAAAATGTTTGTGTGATGAGCATAAGTGTTTTTCAGTGTCTGGGTGTTTATATGTATTTTCTAAGTATTTATGTATATATAATTCATAAAAATATTCATCAGTCATCTTAGTACCCATAACACAAGCTACGCTTACTTTGGATAGATTATTTTATCCATTAATAATATCCCTACTGATATTATAAATGTCAATGTAAGTTTGTTTGTTACGCTTTCACGCAAAAACTACTTAGCCGATCCTCATGAAACTTTGTACACATATTCTTGAAAGTGTTAGAAGTAATATAGAATAGGTATTTTTTATCCCGACATTAAGCTCGGTATATTTGGGGGAGGGGATGAAAGGTGTTTTGCGATTTTACACTATAACTCCGACAAATTATAACTCATTTAAATAATTATCTTAAACTACACTTAAAACTAAATTGAATGCCACATCAAAAAACAAAATCAAAAGCAGACAAAATCGCGGGCAACAGCTAGTTATCAATATAGAAGAAATAAACTTGAACGATAACGATAAAGATTTTGATTTTAAAAGTAAGGGAGTTCTTAGAGCTTCCTTAACTTATATATTATTATCAAAATCTGCTTTAAAAATTGTATGTTTGCTATGTAAATATATAAACTGAAGCTTACGACTAAACCAACTTAGTCGTTATGTGCAAATATTGTAAGTGCTTCAACAATATTATAATGGCAATAAAACCCTAAATAAAAGCTGTACAATAAAAACTCCTTGTTGACTCCTTTATTGAGTGAAAGAAAGATAAACCATTAAATAATAAGTGCGTTGATTTGTCTTTCTTAAAATAAGTAAATCCTTATGGAACACTTTCATATGCAAGGTATACCTAAGAGTTTTACTGCAGCAGTAACAACCTTTTCACATGTGAAATTTTTGATACTTTTAATTTCTCTTCTTTTAAGATCTCTACGTAAAGTAATAGTAACCACTGTCATATTTATTCGGCGTGGAGGTCGTAGTGGCATCCGGTTACACGTGGGTCGACCGTAGCGCGCGCATCTGTATCTCAAAGGTCAACGGGTACCTACCGTTCCTCCATCTCTGATAAGGTTACGATATGTATGATAATTAAAGAATTAGCAAATGAATTTTAGATATTTTTAGTTGCCTATTATTCAACTACTTAAAACCACTTAAATTAGATTCGCCTCAAACTAAAGATCTCTTATTTGACTCTTGGTGGCTTAAATTCAGCGAGCAAATCTACTAGTCATAATATATTATAAATACTATAATTTGGTAATACTTATTAGTTTATGCGTGAACTTTAAGATTGAGCCTAGGTATCATTAAGAATGTGATGCCAATAAATAAAATATAATACATATTTTTTGAATGAAATTGAATACGTTGCGTAAATTTTAATTCGGCTTGTGCTAGCTTAGCCTAAGTTAACAATCTTCATTTAATTACGAAAAAATCAAAAGATCCTTTTCTAATGTCTACTAAATCAGCAAGCTTTTCATGCCCTCAAATTTTAACATTTTTTTATTATAAAGATAAGCCTAAGTAATAATATTTAACTAATTTCATTTAAGTATGGGTATTCTATATGAGAAGCGGTGATAGCGCTTAGGAGCTCGATTTCACTTACGCGGGGGTCGAGTTCGAATCCCAGCACCTCGCACTTCTAACTTTTCTAGGTTATGTGGGTTTTAAGCAATTGAAATATCACTTGCTTCAACGGTGAAGGAAAACATCGTGAGGAAACCTGCATGAGCGGAGTACACCAATCCGCACTGGCCCAGCGTGGTGGACTACGGCCTTAACCTCTTTTTGGGAAGAGACCCGTTCCCTGTAGTGAGCCGGCAGTGGGTTGATATGATGATGATGATGGTATACTTAGGTAAAAATTATATTTTGACACATAGTAGGTAAAAGGAATGTTGAGTACCTAGTGTGTGGCCTAGTTGCGATACCGCATATCAATCGTTAAACCAAGTGGGCAACTGGATCGGTGTGCTTGGAAAGTGCCCCTTACCTCTCATTTTACGTTCTACGGAGTACACGTTTCTCATGTCTTAATATCGTAAACTAAAATTAAAGCATTGTGGTAGGTGGATTGACTTCCTCATCGGGTAGGAGTTAGCATGTTCAGCTGTGGAGAAAAGATACATACTGATTCCGGGGTCCCGCCAAAACATTTTAGTAGCTAGTGGGTATTTCTGACCAGATAATTGGCATATACCACTCATTCGTTAAACACTGGCTGCCGTTTCAAATAACCATTTCATCAATTCCTCACTAACATATTGTGATAATTATAGATAAAGTCTACCTACCAGCGTTGGGGTCGCGTGTAGGGTCTACGGTCTATATCCCTCCCTCCTATGATACGAGTAGCAGTGACATGTGCTCAAAAATGGATCATTATGAGATCTTTGTTATTAGAACAAGCCGTTTATCAGATCATATTTAGTGTACCTTTTAACCGGGTTTGAAATTAATCATTCACAATGCCCGGACGCAGCATGGAAGAATGTTCATATTATAGCGAGCTGTGCCGAACCTTCCAACAACCGTGGCTTAGGCTAGTGTCGCACGGGCTTAGGATAATATGAAATGTACTTCATACAAAATGTACGCCACGTTTTAACTTCGTGCACGGCACGCTTCTGACACGTCTTGGTTTTTAACTAAGAATTATAATGTAGTGGGCTTTAGTTATTAAGCCCTCTCTCATTTTACAAGACAGGAGGCCCGTCAAATGAATGTAATCTAAATATTACCAAGCGCATGATTTGCATTTAAACTGGTTATTCAGAGTCATGATAGATGACAGACAATGTTGTCAATTCGACAATAAGAAATAACTTTCACTGAACTGACTGTCAAAGGAAATAAATTAACATCAACAGTTCCGCATGCTTTAACAAAATTATAGTGTCAAATGATTGTTTAAGCGATTACGATTGTGACTGATGATTTACCAAGATTTCGAAGCTTCTCTAACACTCAAGTGAGACGACACTGAAATACTTACATGGGCCACAATTTTTTTTCTCGCCCACAAAATTGGGTTTAAATCTTTTAAAAACAAAAGAAAATTATTATTCTTATTACCTATCATTAATAGTTTTATGAATGTTGTTTATTTATTTTATTTATTTTCTCACGAAAAGGGGACAGATAAACCACAATGCTGATCCAATGCAGAAAATGAAGACAGTGGATATCCATCGGTTTAGAGGAGGCCTAGGTAGGCACGAAGAATTAAGTATTTCATCAGTTTTTTATTCAGAACGTTGCTCGTTGGGCAAAACAAGAAATAAATATACCTAGTAGAACAGGTTGTTAAAAATATGGACTTAAAAGTTAAAATCTCTAGGACGAAATAAATAAATCAACGTAGCACTTGTAGACTTTCATGAATAAAAATTATGAGACAAATAGGTACTTATGAATTCGTTTCATTAAATAATGCGGATGCGGAAGTTATATTCTTTTGGAAGGTATTTTAAATAAACACGTTCTCTTTCCGAAAATGAAAACAATTCTTAATAGTTAATTATTTTGATTTTTAGGCGGCTCCAGTTTATAAAACTGTAATCATTTCTCAAATTAATAAAACCAAGGCAAGGCAAACCGGCCTACATAGATCATTTGAAAATAATCAATCTCAAAGCATAAAACTAAACCTAATATAATTTGACAAACGCTTATCAATGTAACATTACCATGATTCATGATTGATGTTTCTGTCACTCGTAGGTCGATAGTGAAATTTGTGATTATCTCATTGACATTATCGAAATTGCTGTTATTGGCTAAATTTTAGCTAGTATACTTGTTTAAGTTGCGTATTCAAGTCAATAGTTTATACAAGCCAGCCAACCAGTTATCATATAGTAGTCTATTTTTTTTATGGTAGAGGGAATAATTGTTATTCGAATGCACAGTAGGTAACTACTTAGGGCATTCCAGCTTGCAGTTAATAGTGTGTTAACTATGCCTGACTCCATTCAAATGATGCCCAAGATTAAATGGACAAAATAACTGCTCTACTATATGACAACTCTACTTTTCCAATTTTATAAGCTCTAAAGTATTAATAATTATAAATCAAATTCCTTATCTCTCTGTATCTTTGTCTACGCTATCTCATGTATTATCAACATCATCATGTCAACATATAGGCACCCACTGCTGGACATATTAGGTATGTCTTTTGTAGGGAGTTCAAATACCACCGTCTAGTTATGCTTGGGCCCAGAACCGTGTACACCGTCACAAAAAACTGACACCCTGAAGTTAGCTATAAAGTTTCTAATTTTCAGGTTTGTGGAGTAATTAATAAAAAAAAATAAGTAATAATAAAGCAAAAACTTTCATGCATTATTTTACCAGCCTTATATAAAGTCATATAAAAAAAACGTTGCTGCTAGTATTTTTAAACGGTTTTATTTAGCTCACCCCGTTAAATCGTAAAAACTTTCGCCCCCTATTTTACCACCCTTAACATACACACACCCCTGACCACTAGTTCCATATACGGTGGTGGTACCTAGTTCCATATATGTTATACCTGGATGGGCCATTTCCAGGGTGCACGGGTCCCCCTCAAATTAATAAGCAAAGACCTACAAGCACACGTCCATGCGAGCCAATCCTGCACCCCATGTAACTTTCTATATATGATAACTGATAAGTCTATAGTATTGCTAAATTAGGATAAAACCAAGTGTAATCTTTATACTAAACATTATTTTTTATCTACTTTAACCTTAACCAAAGATAATACAAACATTAAATTATACTTGAACGTTTGATCTAGTGCATGTAAACTCATTAAGCACTGACCTCTATTATACCTACCTACTAAATATATTACGATAGGTACAGTTTTAATAGCTTAGGTACTTTTGTTTTTGTATCACTGTTTGTGTACTACATTAGCACCAATACCGTATTGATAAAAGTTTAAATGTAGAGTTTGAACAAACTCATGACCAGGAGATCATATTTTACTGAAGACATTTTGATTTACTTACGCGGTTTGGGATAAATTACACTGCTTAGAATGTTTTACTTTAATTTATACTGAAGAATGGCTTAAGACATATTATGAAATTTGACATGACTATTTAACATTTAAGACAGCTTTATGCCTAAAAATCGAAATATAAAACACTATTAGGCATGTCTGTACAGTGACATACCTCTCTCTTTTTTCCCTAAAAAAAAAATAAGTGACGTTTGGTATTAGACATATGAGTTTTGACATTAAGGCATCTGTAGGGCGCCAGCGGTGTGCCGGTGACATTTACCAAAACAAAACAACAATCGTCAAACAAAACATGTGAACATCATACAATTATCGGCACCAACTATTTACAACGCCGGGGGAAAAATAGAATTTCACAAATCACCTGTTTCAATCAGAATAATGATTATTGCATTGCAGGCTTTGTTATATTTTCGGGAAACTTTGGTCACCGTGATCGAAGGATTTCTGAGGCCGTACTACCAAAAGTTAAGTTTGAAGTTCAAAGGTGATGACGATTCGGACGATGAACAGTCTGACGATCACGTGTTTGCAGAGTACGATGATGAAAAGGGAGTTGTGTTTTATCCGCCGGTATATGCGCAACGGTATGCAGCCGTCAGCGACTGTCTTATGGACGAACGATGGTCCGGGAACCTGGAGAAGGTTATCTTTAATATTATTTTTCAAGACCGTCCTGAGTACTCAACCGTGTTTGAACGAATTACTATTGAAAATCATTAACCAATCTCTGTGACTGCTAAACACTTATTTACCACTTGTATCTTATATTGCTTAGGATTCTGGATCATTTATTATCGTCTTCATCCTCAGCATATTAATGACTCTCTGCAACAGGCTGTGGAAATAAGGAACTGATTTGTTTTGCTTTGCTTTTCTGGGCACAGGCCACTTTTCATAAGATATAAGATCTTATGGCCAAAACAGATGGCTCAACTTGTTCAAAAAAGGACGGGTGGACAAAGCTAATTTCCTAACTTGGCTTGTTATAAGAGTTTCCTAAAAAAATGTATGTATGTAACGATTTGGGGCAAACATAGAAATAATAAAATTTTATATTGCATTTCATAGAATGTTTATTGAGAAAGTTTAATTTTTTAAATATGTATATGAAGCAATAGGGCATAGAAATTAGCACGCCAATAATTTTTTTTTTATTCAAATACTAATGAGAGAATGAGGGATAAACTTGCATTAAAACAGTGAGGTACAGAAGTAATTTTTGGGGTTGAGTATTTGTTGTTATAACACAATACCTAAGTATAAGTTTGAGTAATGTTAGGACTCATTTATATAATACAGCTATGTTAAGAAACAATTGATGAATTTCTTACTGATCTGTTTCTTTGGAAACACACCAATCTACTTTCATCTCTAACAAGACAAAATTTCAATTGTAAAATTGCTGATGTTGGAAAAGAGCAACTGCTGAGTTTGCCAGCTTGTACTTAGATGAATCTGCCTTCCAAACAGGTGAGAGAGTCATAGCAAATAGATAGACTCAACAATTTAAAAGTGTTATATATAAGGTCTACTGGAAATAAATGAAATTGTGGCTAGAATTTAACATAGTAGCTGTGTAACACATTTACATATATTTTACTAAGTTGTCATTAAGTAATTCATCAATTGTATCATAACCTCGCTGTAATAAATGTGTTTTAACACATTCTTTAAACTTATGCAATGGTAGGTCCAAAATTACCTTAGGAATCATATTATTAAAGTGTATACTCAATCCCACAAATGACTTCTGCATCTTTCGCAGACAATATGCAGATGTCAATAATTTATGACCATTTCTTGTAAGTCAACTGTTTATATCCAACTACATATACAAGACAGGCTATTATTGTTACAGGTCGTTGATTTTGGATACCATGATATGAGTTTCATAAAGTATCTCAAAGATGTGCCAGGCATAAAACACATTTTAGGGGTGGACATAGAAACAATACCGCTGCAATGTTCCTCTGATCTTCTAGGATGTGATAATTACATTGCAAGAAGAGAAAATCCATTGAAAGTTACTGTAAGTATATGACAAAGTATGAGACAATTTTCTCCCCAGGTAAAGGATAGAAAGTTATCTTTTTCCACAGTTTTATCAACTCAAAGAGCATTGGCACGCAATTGAAGAAGGTGGACACGTTAATTATATCCCTTGTGAGGGTCTATAATTTTTTACTCCTGCCTGCAACACCTTTGAAACATGAACAAAAATATTTGTTGTAATTATTACGGCAGGTAGTTGTAGTTAAGTTAATAGCTCTTAGAATAATTAATTCTGTTATTGTCACATCTACTGTTTACCTCCCATACTGCTGCTGCTGCCTTTTGCAGAAATTTCTTTATTCCATAGTCTTGAATTAATGTTTATTCTAGTCATAGAAGAAGAAGAAGTCACCTTTATCCAGTGGAACCCTGAGACTTGTTTGTTTTCATCTTTCCACCTTGTTGGAGTCTACCAACACTGCACTTTATTATTTAACTTCATTACACCTTGGAACTGCAGTGTTCATTAGCACTCTGTGCAAATCGCCCCCACCCATTGACACTTAGCGTTGAATAGAGCGTAAGTTGGTTCTCTCCTATACATCTTTTTGCATGCTAAGTGACTGATGAACTTAATTGGAGAATAAAGGAAACACACACAGGTGAAGAATAACAGAATTTCATTTTTAATTATTTCAGCTATTTCAAGGCAATGCTGCAGATCCAGATTATAGATTAATTGGATGTGATGCAGTTGTAGCCATAGAAATGATAGAGCATATGCTTCCACATGATTTGGAGCGACTCATCCACACAGTGTTTGGTTTCATCAAACCTTGGGTAGCCATTTTTACGACACCTAACGGGGATTTTAATGTCCTGTTCAAAGCTTTGGAGAGAAATGGCTTAAGAAGATTGGACCACATGTTTGAGTGGAGTCGTGAACACTTTCATGATTGGTAAGGATGGTTTTATTGTTATATAGTTTGTTGGTTTTATTGTTATGTAGTAATTTGCAACATCTTCAATTTGTCTTCTATATTAACCTGAGAGATAAAAGCTCTTGTTGGTATTATTTTATTTGTTCCACAAGATCCAGTATTGGCCATCCTCTTCCCCTTTTTAATTTAATATCAAGTTAGTAATGGTAGATTGTTCAACATGATTTACCCAAGATAAATATATAACATATAACATTCCAGTTATGTAATGTATAACATTGCATAACCTGAACCCCCATGATAAGCAATCTACCATTAACAAATTTGAATTGATGATGAATTTAAATTCCACCTGTATGTTAATTTCTATAGTTCTTTTTTTTATAAAATTGGCAACAAATAAATAATAAATAATGGTAAATGTTACCATTTACCATTATTTATTCAGTCAGCTGATTTTTGTAGTAGGCTTTATAACATTATTCTGTGACCCACAGGAAACGTGGGTGATACAGTGGGGCACAGCTAGACATTTCATGTTGTAAACCTGCATTATTAGAATTAGCTATAATTTTAGCATAATTTCTTCAGACAAGGTTTCAAGGTCCATTTTTTTATGATATTGAACACTCCTGTTTTCTGTGTATGACTTAATAATAATAAATGCTTTTAATTCAGGCCCAATATGACAAAAATTAAAACAAAAAATACTGTTAAGATAGAGATAAAAGAAGCAAATAAAGACTACGATAGTATAACTTAAATAAAATTAAAATTGCAAAAATACAGATAAATATATTTTAAAATTTAGAAACTAAATGAATACCAAACTACAATTACAAATTTCTAAAAATAATAATAAAATAATTCTGATAAAGTTTACAAAGTAATTAAAAAAGAATTATAGCTAGTTTCTTCTAGAAAGCCAAAAGCTATAAAGCTGTAAATTCCTTTCTTAAATAGGCTTTTAATTAAGTCTTTAAAGAAAGTGTCCATTTTATTCAAAATTTTCATTTTAGTCTGAAGACATAATTGCATATAGAAATGATTTTGTACATTATGTTACAGGTGTAGCAATATAGTTACCAGATACCCAGAATATACAGTCACATGTAGAGGAATTGGTCCTGGTCCACCTGATACAATGCATTTAGGCTGCTGCAGTCAACTTGCACTTTTTACAGCTAAAAACTACATTAAACAGCCTGATTTGGACCTTAACAGCTTAGCTTTAGTTGCAAGTAAGTTTTTAAATTTGACATTCTTCACGAATTAAGAATAACGATTTCGGAAAAAGTAAAACAAATAATGTCAGTGTATAGTCAACACATATTTGAAAATATAATGAAATATATTTTCAAATATGTGTATAATATAAAAACATTTCATAAAAACATTTCATTTCATATTCATAAAAACATTTTAAAAACTAAGAAAAAATGTGACTGCAATAATTTGAACATTAGAAAAAATAAACTTGCAGTGCAATATACTAGGTTACAAAAAGTTCATAATTCGTTTAAAGGAAATTGCATACTATAAACCAATTGACATCTTGTCTCATAAAAATTTAAAAGTTTGTATTAAAAGTAAGCTTATAGAAAACTATTATTGTATAAAGGGCTATGTAATCGATAAAAAAGCTTGGGTGTGAATTATTGCTTAACCAGTTTGCCCTTCTAATAATTTTAAAATAATTTTAAATGACAATGTGAGATGGTGATAACAAAAAAGACCTGGCTAAGTTTGTTGTGGGCTTCTTCTTAGACCAGGACCCATTTGGAACCCTCGTAGCTATAGTTTTAAGTTTACGAATATGGTTATCGCCATAATCTCACTACCGTGTACACATTTCTCATGTAATATAGGAATTCATCAAAAGTGCCATCTATGGGCCACTTGAATAAAGATGTTTTTGACTTTGACTTAAGTGCAACTAAAATTATTTTGTATTTGTAGTTAAAGGTCACCGATATTCATTTTAAATTACGTTTACTAGGAATATGCATATAATTTGTGTGATATTTATCCCTCAACGTAACGCAAAAAAATTACACAATCTTTATTTCTCAATGGATAATTTTTTCTGTAGAAAGATCGAGTCAAAATGATTTAAGTCATATACTTAGCAGTTGGGAAAGTTCATATTCAATAGTGGAAAATAATATGCTATGTGCACCACAAAGGTAAGCTTGTAGATACTCTTATATTTGGAAACTTTTTGATTATTGTGTGCAGCCATGTACATTGACCTTTAAATCCAGAATTACAAAAATACTTCCTGGTTGAATTAATTAACCATATAAAGTGGTTATTAACTTTTATATCTAAAAATCAAATAATTAAATTTAAATACTGAGTGGTTATGGCTATGACCAGCTTTTCTTCTTCACTTGTGTCGCTTCATATGCCTAGCCTGAAGCTTGATCTAACTGACCATAATAACTTGATCAACGTATTACCCCTCATTCCGGTGTCCAACCTTCTTATTGAGAGAATCATCATACAATTGATGAATTTCTTAGATTCTTAGAAACAGGTAGTTCAGCTTTCTCACAAGATAGATAATTGCAAAGCCTTATCTCGGAAGCTTAATTAATTTTTTTTTAATTTGAAATATGGCTACTTTGGCACTTTCGAAACGTCAACTCTACCTATTTGTAGTGAACCTACTAGCGGTCCCGGTGTCAGATTCTATCGAGAAGAAGCCTCAGCAATTGCTTTTTCCAACATCAATATATTACAATTCTTTTTATCTTGCGGAAGATGAGAGCGGCAAGGTTCCAAGCAACCTTGAAATTTGAAAAACTTAAGAAATTAATCAATTGTATAGTATCTTCTCAGTAGAATCCGCCACTGAACCGGTGTCAGAGACAGAATTAGCTTTTCTCATAAAGGAAACAAGAATTTTGAATTTTTGAATAGTGTCGAATCTTATCCCGAACTGTACGACGAGTCTTCCTGCATGACAATTGTCATAGCGTCTGCCCCGTTGTCCCTGGAGTCCATGGAATACCAGGACAAGATATTGCAGTGTAACTTAGATTCGGAGATTGGCAAGAGCTTTCTTATGTTCGATGAAGAAGTGTATTTTAAAATTGTGGTGCCGCGTCCGGAGAAGTACTTTAGAGTTTATGAGTTTGAAGATGTGACAAGCAGGTTTATTGATTCAGAAATTATACGTATATAAGTAATGTTATTAATTCACAAAATATTTGCAGTAGGTACCTACTACGTTGCACACATTACAATTCGATAGGTTTTAATTGAAATATTGGAGCCAATTCTGTTCTCTAAAGTAAACTTAATTGACTATAAATACTGTTATTTTTAAACTCTTCCATTCGACCATTGAAAAATAGACCTCACTACTTGTAGACCTAGTCAATTTAGTTCATTTTAATTGATTTTGTACAACAGAATTCGGATAATTATATGTTCAGATTAAATTGAACCTTAAGTTATCTGTCTGTCATTAGTGCATCTCATACCAAAATTATGTTTTTCTAGGGTTCCAAACCCGAATGGGTGCCAACGGGACCCTATTACAAAGCCTTCGCAGCCAATCCGTCCGTCTGTCTGTCCGTCTCTCTGTCTGTCATTTGTATCTCATGAACCGTTGAAATTTTTAAAGGAATGTGTATTTCTATTGCCGCTACATCATCATTTATTAAAAATTAAAACTAGAAAAAATTAAGGCCCTTTTGCAGGAAACGAATTTTTTGGTGATTTTTGCTCTTTTTGATCCTTACAATGTTAATACTGTTTGCTATTGGTAGTGGAACCCTTCGTGTGCAAGCCCAACTTGCACATCGATTTTATTAGTTAAATTCTGTTATCCTATCCACCGGTCGACGTAGTTATATTTACGCGTTTTTAAGTCTTTTATATGTTTAATATTGAAATAATACATACAAGTTACAAGTAGAAAGCATTACAATAGTATTAAAGAATGTGAGAAAATGTATGTAGTTATTTATAATAATATTTCGAAATAAGCTTTAGCTAGTTAGTAACATTAATAATAACATATTAGTTGTATCTAATAATCGATGATACTTAGAGATATACTATTAAGATTATACTATTAATTTATTTCATATCATTGTCTATAATTAATTATTCGTAATACTTAATTATTGATAAATTCCATGAATTACTATGCAACTCCATAATCCGTAATTGAATTCTAGTTATCATTTTGGACGTATTTGTAAAAATATGAAATAATCTAAATAGATATGTACCATTAATTACAGGTTAAATTGTTCAACATTTCAAGTGAAGAAGTTTTCTAAAACAACTCAAGGTTTAATGGAAAAAAACAAAATGGAAGCGTTTGCGCACACGCGCGAGGTGGTTAACGAAATCCGGCATTTAACAAAAATGCTCAACTTTAACAAAGAGCACATAGCTCCAGATTTTGAGGGAACATGGTGTAATATTAACTGGGGTGTGAATGCTCCTTACTGGAACCAATATTACGGGGTTGTGAGAGAATATAGCTATCCATTTGAGGTAAGCGATTTCAAGGTTCCACGCTGTAACACAACATTATCAGCTATTCGTTATGCAGCTTTTTCGCCTTCATACGGCGAGGTGTTTAGTTTCTATATTTACTTTATTCTGTACAATTATCACTTAGCTAGAGAATGTTTAGCGAATAAAAAAAAACCGAACCCAGTTCAAATTCAAAGCACTAAAAAGAAGTATTCTTAAAAATAACAGTATTTTTTTTTGTCTGTGGTATATAATTCAAATGTGTGTGTGTGTCTCCATATATTTGTTGCCTAATTTATACAATTAACTTGCAGGTTAAGACCGACGAAACTCGAATTTTAGACCTAATAACAAAAGAAGTGAGTAGACTCATAGACACAGATTACGAACACATCGCATCGGAAATGCATAAAATAGAAATACCCATTGACCAGTTGATGGGAGCGGTCAAACATATTACTACGGATGTAGACAAAGTGAAGTAAGTTTTCTATTTATTTTTATATACTACAAGTTAGCCTTTGACGGCAATATCGCCTGAGGGCCTAGTGTGAGAACGTTAACTTATTCGATCGCCTTAAGGTAGTTACAATATGGAATCGAAAAAGCGACATCTAGTGGCAATACTGTTACCAAGTTTTGTTAATAGATGGCGCTCTTCTGATTCCGTACAAGACCTAGTTAACTTTCAGACAACCTGGTGGTTAGTGATGATGCACTCTAGTATGGTAGCGGGATAATCTGCTTGTGGAATGGCAGTTATATTAAACGTACGTAGAAACCGATTAGAGGTATATCCTCTAATCGGTTTCTACGTATGTAATGTACCGACATGCTAAATCGCCTAGCGGCACGCCTTTGTGGGTAAGGTTAACTAGCCATGCACGAAGCCTCCAGCCAGAAAAATGATGAAGATGAAGGAATATTTACAAAGAGAGTTCTAAATCTAAGTTATTCTATATGGCAGCAAACGGGAAAACAGATATACTCTTTTCTAGTTTATAATATGAAAATTAAGCTTAGTTTGCTATACTCTGCGAATAACAGGAGAATCTGTATGGTGTAATTTAAAATTTCTTCAATCCTCATACTCCACACCAAACAGATCTTCGGCAATGTACCCTCTACGTATACGTAATCGCCCTGCGGAGCATCCTTAGGAGATGTTGACTTTACAATGAATATTTTTTAAGTCCTGTCCAATATCTAGTTTAAAATATTAGTGTTTTGAGATAACCAGTATAACATCCGTACTCTCTTTCAGAGAGCTTCTTGAATGGAATGGCTACGATGTCGTAAATGATCTTGTGATCCATTCGCGTCTAATAGTGGAAAACAATTCGGACATCTCGAAGGATGACGACTGGCAAGATGACACCATATCTGACGTAAACAATATATTTGAAATTGTTTAGTTATCATTAAATAGCAGCATGTGGAGGGTTTTCTACTACGCTTTGTCAAACTTAGGTTGATAACCTTGGCATCTCAGGCCCATGGAGTTGAAAATGTACAGATAGTGTCGTATTTCATTGATGGATATCGTTTAAAATAGATATACTACGACAATACACACATCGCCATCTAGCGCAGTTTGTTATGGGATAATATTTTTATGAATAATATACATAAATATTTATAATATACAGATAAACACTGAAAAATATTAATTTTCATCACAAAAACATCCAGCTGTGGAGATCGAATCCACGGCCTTGGACTCAGAGAGTAGGGTCGCTGTCCACTGCGCCAATCGGCCGTCCACTTCACTTAGTATTGCCGCAACAAAACAACCACATAATATCAAATCGGTGTGAAAACGAAATGAATTTTAATGACGAAATGACCAAATAAAAATACGCATCAGTATAAATCTTCATTGTTATAGATCTTTTAGTCATCATATTAATAAATTACTTATTTAATAGAAAAAAATGGGTTTGTTATATATTTCAACTGTCGATTCCGAATTCAATGACAATAATAATAGATTAGTTATCATAGTGTCATACCTTATAATAGTTAACAAATGTAACGTTCATTTCCTCCATGTTAAGTGATAATTTGTACTAAGGTTAAGCTTAATTTATGTTTAAGACACAAGTAGCGTTAGCTCAATTTCATGAGCCAGCAGTGGACCGATTGACGTCAAGCAGTGGACGTCAATCGGTTGATGATGGTGATGACAAGTTTGCCATTTACTGCGATCTCATCTGGTGGTAAGAGATGATGCAGTCTAAGATGGTAGTGTTTAACCTGTTAGGCTGTATGGTAGCCATACCCCTTACCGGTTTCTACGCAATAAATCTACGATGGCCGGCAGCAAAGACTGTCTCGTTGGTAATTTTCGAGGAGTAAAGAGGTTTGTTCTGTATTTATGTTCTGTTTCGTAAAGTAAAGCGATATTTTTTTTTAACACTAAACTCATGTAGATGTGTGCAACCTGTTGATTAAATGATATTTTTTTACATTCATAAACTCATGTTTCATTTACGTATTTAAAAAATAGCAACCCATATTGTGAAACGTAGCTTTTGTTAATTATTATCATTACCGATGTAGCAGCTGCCAAGTAAAAATAGCATAGACAATTTGGTACCATTAAGTAAAAATTATGCGACAAAATCGACTATAATAATGCGATTACACAAGTTAATGGGTAATAACTCCTTGGAAAACTTAAATCATTAAACTTTTTTACAACCTAACAAAAATAATAGTCAACGCAATCATTAAAGAACGGGCAAAAAATTGAAGAAATCTCTTCATTTATTTATGTGAAGCTGGTTTCAAACAATAGTGTCTGGAATGACCATTTATGATATATACCATACCACGCGGTTGAATATGGGCGTAGCCGCGAGCATAGCTAGTAAAAATAAAATAAGCGAACATCTCGAAGAGCCAACTTTATCCGGCCAAGAAAGTTCGTTCGAACTGTAAGTAGCAAGTGTAGATATCAATGAGTCGTAAGACCTATTACTTAAGATAAATCAAGCTCTAAATACTTTTCTATGTACTAAAGACTAGAGGATTCACTCAAAAAGATGGTATAAATAAATACATTAATTAACGCTATAATTAATTGTCAACCTCGTGACACCAATTGGACTTGTCGGACTATAAGAATACTTTGTATATTAGGTATAACTCAATTAATTTATCAGTGAAGTATCTATAGTAAAATTACTATAAACTTTTGCAGTGGGACACAACGGAAGCACGATCAACTTCATTTTCAGACGGTAGTACGATCATTTCGGATTACTATGGTTTGCAATTTTTATTTTCATAAGTTTTTAATTTTAATGTTGAGTACCTACTATCAGGCTAGGCCTTATTCCTAATTCTTAACCCCACCTATCAGCCGCCCTACATACCGACTATTAAAATCGCATTGAGAACTAGGGGTGCGCTTTTAAACACGAAGATTTGGAATCCAACGGGCGACAGATTCCTCATAACCTTCGACCTAATGTCCTTCTCAAGTCCTCGTACTAGTCATATTCCACCGCCTGTGCCGACGTCTGCTCGATAAGAGTCCACGTCATCTTCTCCACCGCTCCCGCGCCACCTTCTGCGCTCTCACACACTCGCATAAGTAAACTAAGACCATGGTTAGCAGCGTTAGGTCTTACAAAACCATAGCATCGTGGACGAAGAGACGGAGAATTCAAGCAACTCTTTAATCTGTGATGCGTACTCCCGGTAATGTTTGATTAGATTTAGCCATCTTCTTCCTGCCTCATACTCCAATTGATCAAAAAGTGCGCAAACTCCAACTGGATACTCTATATCTAAATGAAGTAAAAAGATTACTTTTTCCTTGTGATGAAATCTGTGTTTGTTTCATTGAGATGGACCATGAATACGTTTTGCTTCATCTACCAAAGTCTACCAATCTGCACTGGGCTATATCTATGGACTATACCTATGGCCTACGAGGAGAACCGTGTCATTTAGTGGACTCTGAGAGGAGACCCGTGTCATGTAGTAGGCTGGTGATGGGTTGATGATGTTGATTAGACAGCTGGAATTTTGGACACCTATGTTGTTGGAGTAAATACTTAAGAATTTGAAGCGTGAGGAAGTTTAGGAATTAATTATGCCGCAGGCTTCCGTCTTCGTCGGGCTATTGATCAAAAAGTGCGCAAACTTCGGTCAATACTTACCGTTGATAAAGATATCACTATCGAGCTCGACCGAGTTGTATGTAGGCTGATGAAGCTAGCCCTTTGCACGAGTAAAGGACGACAAAACCCACCGCCCATGAGTTGGATGCAGTGCAAGTTGTATGACCTGCTTAGTCTCACTGAAAGGGCTATTGAGAGACGGAGACTGCAAAGATTCCCTTTTAAAGCTATCGAATACCGTAAGAATTTCATAATATTAACTTTATTTTGAATTTAAATAAAAAAAACTATTATTAACAATTTAAAAATAAAAACGATTTCTAGCCACACTATGCAAGACAGGGTATGCACAGGTACCTATGTAGCTACGTACCTACTAATCGGGCATGAAATAAAAAAAGACGAAAAAAATGGAAAAAACTACTTATACGGTTTATAAAAACTTATGGGTAGGCTTTTTTAACTCGTACAATACCTACCCTTAAGTTTTTTACAACTCGCACTGGAGATTTTTTCTATTCTATATCATCAGCACGCTTAGTGCATTCCCTGTATAGACGCCACTGAGCATTGTAAATTTTGTATCAAGAATTTTCAGTACCATCCCATACCGGAGTTATTAAATTGGCGGTGTCAACTACAATCCCCCGTGCCTCGGCAAGCACATAAAGCCGTCGGTCCCTGTTATTATCACATGTGCGTGTCGCTAAAGCCCACCAACCGCATTGGGGCCACTTGATCGGTCTATGCTCTAAGCGGTCTTTTCCTGTGAGAGGCTACGCCTGTGTAACGAAAAGGTACTGTACCGTATGTACAGTAGTACTGTATGTTTGAGCTAGCGAGTCGCTCGCCCGAACATACAGTTTGTGTAGGTAAACTACATGAGCTTTCTATAACTGTACCCACAATTGAATTGTTTTCCTATTATTCTATGCCAGAAACTTTTTCATTTAAGACAGCAATGTTTCAGATATAGATAGTTCTGGTCTCGACGAAATAAAGGTAGATCCTTTATGGTAAGTAATAATCTTTGTGAATATTTTTATACTTTTTTTAACGGACTGAGTTTTATTTCGTCGTTCGTTTAATTAAGCCACTTTTTATTTTCAGCGAACAAATTGTGTCAAAGTATCAAAACTTAGACTTAACGCCAGGTATGGTTTTGTAGTTTTGTGCTTATATTTTAAAATGTGTCTGTCTATTTTGCTCTGTGGGATTTATATGGAATTCAATTCTTATAATTTACCGGCATTAAACTTATACCGCTTTACTAAGTAAAGTAAGTAAAGAGCCCGAAATAACACTTACTAACTAATTTTATTTCTAGATCTGGATTTAAATGGCGACTCACAAATATATGATTCTGAATTTTATGACTATAATATTAGCATTACCAGTAATGAATTTAAAGGTACGTACTTTTGGTATTACAATGGCATATTAATATTGCAGGTAACTAAAATATTCTCTATATTTTTGATAAATCAATATCTTTGACAAAAGTAAAGACGTCAAATTCAAACCTAGTTTCGCGGATTAATCTTGAAAAGCAACAGTTTAAACCCCACAGGGGTAAAAATAACTTTCTTAGCAGATGCACCTCATCGTTAACGTATGACTGTCCACTGCTAGTTTAAAGGCATCTCCCAACGGGAGGTTTTGTCTATTATCACCACGCTGAGTAAATAGGTTAGTGATCGCAGCAGATGGTTCTAGTTGATCAGAGGACGCAGCTGCCCGTTCTCCTTTATAACATTTTTTATACAATGATCGTATAGTAAAGCACAAATTTAAAAATAATAATATATTCCCATAGTCGCATTGTAATATATTCCCTTAGTCGCAAACTATATTCTGATCACTACTTGGCTACGTGCAGTCTTTTGGGCGGTTGTCTGTCAGTTAGTCTGGACAAAGCTTATTTTAGTTATAGATAACAAGTTTTCTTTTTGGGTTTTATCAGTACATATACTGGAATTTATTATTAAAAATTGATTTTTAGAGTGTGACAATAATTTGCAAGAAGAAAGAAAGAAGTTAAAAGAAGTAAATGAAGGTTATACAACAGAGTTAGAAAGAACAGGCTGCATTGGCAATTGTAACCTGGAGCTAGTCCCATATCATAATTGTAGAAGTAAAGCTGTCGTAATTAGTTCTGGGGAAAGCAGCTGTAGCTCATCTAACGGTTCTGGAAAAAAACAAATTAAATTAGAAGACAATAATGAAATTTTATTACATAAGAAATATAAAAGAATGGGTTCTGAAGCAGTTGGGGTGCAAAAACGATTCCTCAAAAAACGAAGCATGGGTTCCTTTAAAAGTAACATATATAAAACTAGTAGAACGAAGATGATTAAAAAAGTTTCTAGCAGGAGACCGAGCTATCTCAACCTTCTGAAATATGATTCTATTGAATATAGCAAATACCAATTAAAAGAACGTAAAATGCCGAAGGAACATCACATGTTACAATCTACTACATCAAGACCGGTAAAAAGACAAACCTTATTTGTAACAAATAAAAAATTAATTAAGTTCAGACGATAACATTTTGTTTTCAGATTCCTGCCAGCTTGATCGAACTCTGTAATTCGCAATCAAATAAAAACTTGGAAAAAATCACTTCAACTAATTCTAATAGCAATACAAGTAAACTAAATAACGATATCGCAGCTACTGAAGAATGTATGTTTATTGGAATAGTAACAGAAGAAGGCGAGGAAACTATACCTATGCGACGACATATCGGAATATCTCCTGAAATAGATTTAAACATTTTAGAAAATGAAGTATTATTAGCATCTGTCATAAACTTATCTCAAGATAATGAAAATGACCAATCTCAGCCAATATTTATATATGGTAAGAAAAACCTTACTATACATAATTTGTATATAATTTTAACAATTACATTTACTGAGATAGCTGATGAATATTTTTTTATGAATATAATACACATAAATACTTATAATATACAGATAAACACCCAGAAAACTGAAAAACATTCATGTTCATCACACAAACATTGTCCAGCTGTGGGAATTGAACCCACGACCTTGGACTAAGAAAGCAGGGTCGCTGCCCACTGCGCCACTCGGCCTTAAATACTTAGCCTTAACTAAAATCTATTTTTTAGATTTAGATGAACCTTGTACGTCAAAAGGAATCCGTCACCTAAGTACAGACGTTCAGTGTGGTCCAGACAGACAGTTGAATATTGCTTCCCCCATGTACTCGCAAACAAATTCACATACCAACATGCCTAAGTTATTTACAAGGGGAATAAAAATTAAAGAATCCATTGATTATGATGAAAAAACAAATAAGAATACTTACAATTATGGTACATGTACAGAAATATGTGATAGTACTATAACAAAAGGAAGAGAAACTACAAAAATAAAAATAAAAATTAAAGATTCAATACAAGATGCCACAGTGAAAATGCCACAAGAACTTAATAATAAAATGTCTGAGTTTTCTAATTTTGAACCCCGAACGGAAGCTAAAATTCTTAGACCCGCATCTAGCAATCTTAAAATTGAAGATTCAGGTTCGGAGTTGTGTGAAAGTTTAGAGAGCTCTGCTAAATCACCGAGCAGATCCAAAAACACTAGTGATTCTCAAATTCAATCTATATGTAATGAGAAAAATGTTACAGTTAAACTTTCACAAGCAAGTAATGATAGAAAAAATTTGGTATGCGGGGGCATTTATGTACATAGTTTTAAACATAAACAAGTTTCTGAAGATGTAGTATATCTGGGTGAGTGGCAAAGAAAACAACATTTACATGAAAAGAAACGCAGTTCTCTTTTGAAAAAAACTCTATCACTGCCAAAGAAGAAAATGTTATATTCAAAAGAACATGCTGATGTTAACGAAATGAAATTTTCGAAGAAACATAAATCGTTAACAGGCTCTATTTTGACTATCAAGAAACCACAGCCTTTAAATAAACCAGCCCGAAATAATAAACTTTATTCAACAAATCCTTTGAAATCAAGTGAAAATAATACAGCGAAAAAGGTATAAATAAAAAAAATAAAAAAAAAAATATTTTTATCAAAAAAATTGATACAAATTTTCATCCCATTTCCCGGAAGAAGCTTATTGTTTATCGGAATAAAAAGTAGCCTATATGTTGACCCGAAAATTTGGTAAATGTATAGTGGTAGCTGATAGCTACAGCTATACATTTTATTTAAATCCGCTCAGTAGATTTCACTTGATGCCCGGACAGACAGGCGATAGACAGACATACAGACAGACAAAATTAAATAAAAATCTGTTTTGGACTTGGTATCGATTATAAAGCATCCCCCGGTCAAAATTTTCAAAAAATATTAAATGCACAGAAATCTTCCAGTTACAGTTTTATTATAAGTATAGATAGATATAGATTATATCTTTTAATAAATTAATTACGATTAAGCTTATTAAAACTATCTTTCAGATTGCTTCGAAAACTCTTGTAAGGTAAGAAAAAGTATACCGATATGGCTTTTTTATTACTATTAAAAAAATTAATGTTATGATTATACTCAATTAAAGGATGTCTACTGAATTATTATTAATTGCATATTATTCTTCACTAAGAAATAATTTTGTTCGTCTGATCTAAACACGCGTGAGACAGAGTTATTTATATTTTATACTTTATTACTTTACTTTACTTTATTTACAGATTGATATTTTATATATATTTCAAATAGTGTGTCGTTTTATTAATATACAAGGTACATTAAAAGACATGACCAATAGAGAAATTAAGACTTACTTTAAATCTTGGCTAATACATAACGATTGTGAGGGCACAGAGAAAATAGTAATAGTTAAATTATTTAATATAAATTAAACAAAATTACAAATTAAAATTAAGCATAGAAAATGTTATCTACACAAACACACAGACACACACACACATATGCACCATACACATACCCACGTACAAACACGTTCACACGCAACCACCTCAAAAATTTATATCATCCTTTTTGTAAATTTCTTTTTTCCCTTTATATAATTTTGCCTGTTCATTTGTCAAATGTTATCAAGATTTTAGATATAGGGAAAACACTGCCTCCTGTAACACAGTTTAAACTACCGCAAGAGACAGGGCTTAACACAAATGAAATCTATACGTTTTTTTAATCAGATAAAGATATTATATTATTGTTATTGTGCATATGAAAAAATTTCAGTTCGCATATAGCTAAGAAAATAAAAACCATAAACACTACAAAAAAATGGATGAGTGTGAGTACTAAAGAAACTCCTACAACAAAGCAAGAGGCATATCAAAAAAATAAAAACATAAAAAATTATTTACCTTGGTATTTACAAAGGAAGATTCAATGTTCAATTTTAAAAAAGAATAAAAATGAAAATAAACGTGATTATAAAGTAAATACTAAAGCTGGAAATATTGTTTCGAAAGATAAATTAATTTCACCCTTGAATGCGAAAGATTTGACGAAAATTCCTCAAAAAACATTAATGAGTAATATTAACTATATGATATTCCGAAATGAAATTCAAACGGAAGATGAGTCTAACATACAAAAACAACTTGCTACAGGAATAATTACAAATGACAGTTTTGATCGTAGTCAAAGCCCACAATCGCAGCATAGTTCCACTTGTTCTTCTCTCAATAGTGTAGCTACTGTTCGCGCGGTACCTACACGAAATAGAGTTACTTGTAACCGCAGGAATTCTACATCTTCAGAGAAAAATAGTTCTGCTGTTTTAGAAGCTGAAAATAACAATAAGAAATTTTCTCGTCGAGGCAAGAATAATAAGAAGCCAACTATATCGACTGTGCTGTGTGACAATAAAGAAAATATTCCACAATCATCTAAAAATGCAATTTCACCTAACAGAGATAACGAAACAGCTAAAACTGTATTTTTAGGAAGAACAAAAAGTATCTATATGGCCCAAGTGACTGCGGAGACGTCTTCCTTGCCATTAACATCTTGTGCTGTTTCAAAAACTGAAATACAACCATTAATCAAATCACTAAATTTAGGAAATATTTGTATTAGAGATAAACAAGCATACGAAAAACCCAGCTCATCAAAATTAGATAAGAATTCTTCTTCTTTTGTTCCTGATAACAAAATTTATAAGTTTGAAGAGGTTATAGAATCACCCTTAAAAAACAGCTTTGTTATTGATATATCTGAAACCTCAAATGAAGCTGACGATGAGTTTTTGATTAGTCAACAATCTATTCAGAGCACGGAAAGTGGTATATTATCTGCTATAAGAACTTTAATTGAGAATAAATTAAATATTCCTGACTATTCTTATGAGCATAATGATTCTGATTCGGAAACTGTAATTTTGAGTAGAGACGACAATTACGTTAGTATAAGTAATAACGACTTTTTGTCTACTATTGATACAGTAATGAAAAACCAAGTTACCAGTGAGTCAGAGGGCTGTGTAAATTACTCGCACCTTAATTGTCCTAGCACGATGAATGAGAATGACACAGTACTTAATACCGTAGATTTAAAATCACCAGGTACAGAATCCGACGCCCTATCGCTTGAATCTTTTGCCTCTTTGTCAACATCCAAGTTTTCTGAGTATTATTTAGCTGACAATGAATTAGAAAGCACATTACCACATGTTGATGCTTTAAATAATATTAGCTCTATTCAAGATATTTTTGAACGTAAGGAGCTGAATACCATACCTGTAAGTATTAATTTTGGGATCCCAACAAGCCGGAAAAAGTGGCGATCGCACTTAAAATAATTGTTGGTAGATACCCACATAAGGTGGATAGACGATATAAAACGAATTGCCGGGTGTCGTTGGATACAAGTGGCACAAAACAGTACTGTTTTGTGAATATCTTCAGGGAAGACCTATGTCCAGCAGTGCTGTAGTTGAGATGAGATCATTTATTTATAGTGTACTTGTACACCACAAAAAAAAAATGGACAGTACTAGAGATCTCTTCCAGGCAACCTTAGTACTCATTATCAAAGGTCCTAGTACCTAATAATTAAGAAAATGTAAAAACCGAACCTAGACCGACCATAAAATTTCTGAGTTTGTACCTATTTAATGACCTAGTATTTTCGCACAGTATTATAATAAACGAACGACGATACAAACGATTCACAGGGAGGCGCTAGAAGCAAGCGGCACAAGACCGTAGAATTTGTAACTCTCTACAAAATACTCATATGTCTATGTTCAGCAATGGAAGTGCATGGGTTGATATGATGATGATTATTATAATAATTAATATTTCCAGAGAACTATTATTTTAAACTTTTCAGAATGTAGGTGGACTCTTAGCCATACATGCATTCAGCGGTTTTTATGTTAACGAACCAGTAACAGGTGATCAGCCTGATTTCGTGAATTTCATTGATTCTGAAACAGGAAGTTTTGCGTATGAATCAGCAAGACAAGCTGTAAGTTATAATTGAAGCATGAAAATTTCCCGCCTTCGGTCTATCAGTCAGAATTTAGAAAAAACAGGCAGATAACTTTATTTATTCAAAGTAGACAAATGATAGTAATACTAATGTTTGCCTGTTATCGTCCCATTGCTGGGCACTGGTCTCTCACGAAAGAGAGGGATTTAGAGCCAGACTATTCCAATGCTTAGTATAGTAGAGCTTTTTAGGAAGTACGGCCATGAGGCACGCCTACGCCTTAGGTTTTAAGCCTCAGAGATAGATCAGCAGGGTGTGTTTCTAGCATGCCCTGCGACGTGTTTATAGGCGACGGTTTCCTCTTGCCACCAGGAGAGCCATCAGCTTGGGCCATAAATTTTGTGACAAAAAACATAGCCGGGCTTCAACGATTATTATTAATTTTTTCAACGATTTTGGCAAGGCTAAAATGTGCCCCGAGGTGCTGGACAACATCGATTTCATAACTTCGTGCTGGTTCTTACCGAGATTTATGTTTACAGAAAAGACCAATACTTGCCCAGGCCATCTTTATCCGTAGTTTTATATGCTTACCACTAATCAGTTTAATTCATAGGTAGTTAATTGTTACTATAGGTCGTAATTTTATTTTTATATGTATGTATACTCTTTATTAGTACTCCTAAGAAAAATAAATCATACAAGAAGTAGGATGCAATAGGCGGCCTTATTAAATCTGCGAGGCAACCTTAGGATTAGGAAAACTAAAAAGAAAACAAAAAAAAATTAACTCATTTTAATTTTTTAGACATCCGAAGAAATATTTGTGTCCGGTCGATCTTCTGACACATATGAATCATGTTATGTTGATGATGACGCCTATGTCCCCAATTGGTTATTCAATATGATCAGCCAACAGGCATCGGTAAATTATTGTTTGTTGTACTTATCAATTATCAGTTAATTATCAATTATCTATAATTGTCGATATTAAATAAATGAATTATATGGTAGCGAGCAAACGAGCATGTGTCACCGGATTTTAAATGATTACTGCCATCATCTTATAAGTTATTACCTAACATATTGTCACGCACCTAACGAATTCGTTTATCCGCTCCTTGAATAGGTAACCTAAATCGTAGGTTCATGAAAGTTAGAATGAAGGTCCGTCATTTTTCAAGTTAGATATACTACTATCCTTGAAACTTTGTATTTAGGCTTTAGGGTAAAAACAAAGAAATACGTGTTCAAACAAAGAAATTGTACAGCTTTCTATGGGGGGTGAAATTGGGGATGAAATTCTATAGGAAACTTTTTAATATATTTTTAAAGGTTTTCTGGGTCTTTCGGGTTTTGTTCCATCTATAGAATTTTATACTTTTGTGGGTACCGTTTTTCAAAGCGTTTCGTTCAATTGGTTTGAAAGTAAAAAAAGTACTGTTTGCAAATCAACAAATTTGCAACCAGTACTTTGCAGGTATATTTTCGTAGAAGCTACCCAAATCAAATAAATACAAATATCAGAAATAATCCTTAATTTTAGGCCGAAGAATCTGATGCGGAGGAGCTAAATCTTCCGCTGCCAATGGCCATAGTAGAACCAGGTTTCGATATGAATGGTAACGCTATGGAGCCAGGAATTGGCGTAACTGCTGGTGCTGGCGATGGGAGGGGCATGCACAGTGATCATTCGCAAGATAGCTCTGGTCGTGGAACTTCGCTTAGCTCAAGCGAAACCTCTTCTGGACCAGATAGCGTGGTAAACAATTTGCTAACTCATTTTTGCGTATGCACATCGAAGGATCAACTGAAAAGCGCATGATATTATCGCCTAACATTTTTTTTTATATTTAGCGTTTTTCGTTTATTTCCATATAATAGTATCATTTTGTATTTGAGAAAGTTGATAGCTTTAGTGGCTAGGATTTCGGAATTACTTTCTGGGAGCCCCAGTTTGATCTCTAAGTCTGCTTTTCCAAAAATTGTGTCAGTGGTCGATTAATGGCATAATAACTACTAAAAAAAATTCAATATAAAAAGTTATTTATATTAATATTAATACTAAACAATTTCAAACTTTGTACACATATTTCTGAATGTATTAGAATTAATAAAGGATGCTTTTTATCCCGAAATTAAGCTCAGTTCTTTTGAGAGAGGGGTAGAAGGTGTTTGACGATTTTACACCATAACGCCGTCAAATGATAACCGATTTAAATAATTACTTTTGTACTTTGGATTTGAATTTCGTGTAGACCTGATGAATGTTATTGGAGATAGAGGACACAACTCCTCAGCGGACATCAGCCAACCCGTCATTTAAGGCTTAGCTATCCTAAATACATAAAGTGCGTAGAATTACACCTTAATCGAATGCCACATGTCTTTCGAAAAAAAGCTAGTATTAAATAAACTATTAATTTCAGGCAATTTTAATAGACCCAGCTGCTTTTACGGCACAAATGGAACATGTACGTGAGCCAATGATTGGTGCACCCAGTCGGCCGGATGCATCGAGAGTGTCATACAATGGAGGTAAGAGTGTGGTATATCGTATCTATAGGAACTGCATGAGGTTATTTGCTGTATATTGTCTGGTGCAATCTGAAAATGAAATGTGCATATTTATGAAGCTCGATGTAAAATATGAATAAGACTACGTAGACTTAAAAGAAGCCTTCTAGTTTAATATGAGTTCACATATTAAAACGACATAATTAAGGCGTTTGTCGTTATTAGGTATTTACAAAATATAACTTAGAATTTTTATTTTTTTTCTGCCGCTAGCAGACCGGAACGCAGCATTGTTGCAATGCTGTGTTCCGGTCTGAAGAACGTGGTTGCCGGTGTATTTACGGGCACATGAGGCTTAATATCTACGCCTCAGATTGGTGGACACCAGTGCACGCCACTTGGTTTCCTACGAGGGTGTGCATACAGCAGTAAATTGCATAAAGCGGCAAAAATTCTCCTATACGGGTTTTATATAAATTTTTAGGGTATGCAGTGCTTTCGTACATGTATGAAGTGCACGCCTCTAGTGGCAAGACTCTACATGATGTGTTCCTTGCATGCCCTGCGAAGTGTGGCTCTGTTTATGAGCATTCAGAAGGGCTATCCGTTTGGTCCATCAATCATTAAGTATATAAAAAAAAGTTATTGAACGAGTAAATTTTGCTGACATAATGAAAGGAATTTGTCACTACGACTTATGGGAATTTGTAAGCATCGTAGATACTCGTAAGTATTAATCCTTGTTCGTCCGTGCTTAAAGAATGGAAAATATACCATTTTTCTCAAAATTGAGTCAGTAAGAATGTGCTTGATTCTCGTCACGTCTCGTTTGTTTCATTATTAGCGTATAATAAAATCGGGCTAGCAGATTCCAAGGTATTCAGTATGAATACTTTGGAATCTTCTTTAAATCTTTCGCCTAGAATTCTGTCAGAAACTCCCAATCACGGCTCTAAAGAACTCTTTAGAGTGTTAAATGGACAGTAGTTGGTTAAATGGACTAAGAAAGATGATGATGAAATTACACTTTACAGAAACTAACGGACAGAACCCGTCCAATCATCAAACTACGACACCGAGAATTTTAAATCCCGTGCAAATTGCAAGTGATGTTGACGCTGATGTCAGTTCTCTTGAAACTGATGCTGTTGATTCGGATAATTTTTGAGTAACCAAACACAGATTCGCAGGGTTTTCTATAATAGTTAGTTTTGGCTTTATTTTAGAAGACGGTAAATCTAGACTGCCTGGATTTTAATTGATGTTCAAATTAAATTATTGTATAGATACCCTCGCTTTTCATTTTCGGATAATTTAGAAGATTCTAATAGATTTTAAGTCGACGGCCGATTGGCGAAGTGAGCAACGACCCTGCTTTCTGAGTCCAAGGCTGCGGGTTCGATTCCCACAACTGGAAAATGTTTGTGTGATGAACATAAATATTTTTCAATGTCTCGGTGTTCATATATATTTATTATAAGTAGGTATTTATGTACATTATTATAGAAATAATTATCATTCATCTTAGTACCCATAATACAAGCTACGCTTACTTTGGGGCTAGATGGCGATGTGTTGTAATATATTTATTTATTATATTTATTTACAATCTACGTTAGCCTAAAGTAGATAATCTGTTCAATCTGTCTTAACATCAAATATAATTAGGAACTATTTTTTTACTTGTATTTTATCCGTTTGCCCAGCGAGGTGATTATAGGCAAGCCATACACCATTAGGAGAGGCCTTTAGTCCACCAGTGGAGTGTAATAAACTATGGATTAAAAAAAAATTACTAAATATTTGTTCTGTAAGTATTTGTATCGTGTAGGAAAAATATGGAAAAGTAATTTTTTAGATGGAGTTTATTGTAAATATCGTTTGTTTGTTACCCATGATCGGTTCAACCACTGTACCAATATTGACGTTATTTTGATAGAAGCGGTCATAGTCTAGTGGTGAGGCCGTCGGCTTTAGGTTCTTTTGGATGTGGATCCCCGCCACGCACCTCTGACTTTATGAGCGTTTTAAGGAATTCAATTGACTTAACGATGAAGGACACTGAGTAAACCTGCATGCTTGATAGTTCTCCTTTATGTTCTTAGAGGCGTTTGAAATACATCAAAACGCCATTGGCCATCGTGGTGGAGAACGGCCTAAACCCTTCTCATTCTGAGAGGAGACCCTTATTCTGTAGAAGGTCGATTGCGACGTAGGCTAAGGTGTAAGAAAATTTGGAAATGAAACATAACACACATTATCGAGGAAATGTCTTTTTTTGCATTTATTCATATTGTACAATCTTATAATATGATTCATTCTGCAAAATTTTACATGCGAGCAAGAATTCATATATAAAACATCAGCTCTGTCGTATTGTACATAACGATTTTACCAGTAGGTATAGTGAAAACATGCGTATAGTATTTAGTTTTAGGATAATAAATTACTTAATTACTAAGTTAAAGTTGGTTCTTTATTAATACAATATCAATATGATGACTATCGGAAGTTGTTGACTCGTACCAAAAAAACTTATCTATGGTGCGCTCTCGGTGCCGATGAACTTTCTATGCTAAATTAACAGTAATAATAATTATTTATTAAATATAAAATATTATTTTTTGGTAAAGCGTTTAGACACAGATATAAGGCAGTCATCTGACATGACTCACTTATTTCGCTAGTGACTGTTACGACCCAACAAGCATGTCGGAAGCCTCATTTTTAATTAGTTCCGCTATTCCGCAGTATTATTAGGTTTCTGTAAGAAAAAACGCACATGGTTTGTTTAAATTTTACAGCCCTATTACATTTATTATTATTATATGTAACAAATCAAATATCACTTTGACTCCATTCATTACATTTTATTTTCTTTGCCAAATATTTCCATTGCAACAATATTTTTCCACAAAATTCGCCATTAGCAACTCAACCCAGGAAAAAAATTTTACCTTAATCTACTTTTGGCCCTTTTGGCTTTTTTCCTTTTCAACAAGCTTTGTTTATCTTATTATAATGTCGTTGTACCTAGCTCATCTAACTGCGTCACAAAATAAATATTATAATTAACAAAATTTTAATTTAATATAAATTATCAAATTCATTATTCAAAATAATAACTTACCTTTTGACAAATATTTGATTCGCAAAAAGTAATAATATCGAACTATTAAAGATGAAGATTATAAATATAATGCAAACAAATTAAGTAAACCGTAAAGTTAACCTATTTATAAAAGATACTGACATTAATACGTAATAACAGTGACGCATGTTGTCGAATGATAAAAAACGTATAAGAATATTGAAATGCCCTTATCTGCAGTTAAGGTAACTATTACATAGAACGATTTTTTTCATTATTTTAAGGCAGTGAAACACCCAACTTAAATTCAAGGACAGTTGGGGACGAGATTACCTAGCTAACGTTATTATTAACTAGTATATATCACTAGATTTTTCACAACGACCTCTACACAACGGTCGCGTATATATTACAATATTTACACGTCTTAAATTTGTATGCATAGCTGATAGTTCATTGCTTCTTAACGTTCTTATAAAACAAACAATCTTTTCGAAACTTACGTTAAACGTATATTTTAAAAATAGACAATTGAACAATTGTATCAGAATTAAAATATATTATATATAAATAAAATAAAAAACAAAATTAATGTATGTATCTAGATTACTGTTTTTTTCTGGTATTTTCGAAACATATTTTTGAATAAGAAGTTATGAAAATATTGTTTAGAATAAAAAACAGTTAAGAAGACATGGACTTTAGTTATAAGAAGGTATCACGAACACTAAAGCAGGACGCACTCCGCAACTATTCACTCAGTCATCGAAAGTCCATCGGCTTATTGTATTCTAACACCCCAATGACAGAACGGAAACCCTCATACATCTATACAATAACAATAATATAAATATTCGGGTAATGTCAATCCTTTAAATTATAAAACTACACAGAAGAAATCTAACACTCTGAGATCAAGGGTAGTTAACCAGTTATATTGTAACACTTATTTCGCTGCGAACTACACGCTTTGGGCTGCATATTTTATTCGGTAGTATATGTTAGAAACCCGAGGCATTTTCTTCATAAACTTGACATCGGCTACGCAAGCCGAAATTTCGTTCGGCAAAGCTTTGCTGAATTGGCATGTTTGGGTTGGATCAGCACAATTTCAATTTTGTTCTTTATGGATTCCACATTCATAGCTCTACTGAAAGAATGTTGATCGATTGAAAAAGTCGGTGGTTGAGTTTTACCGTCCGGCTCGGCTGGCCGCTAGTTGCACTGGCGGCTAAGCTTAATGGGCTTGTTCTCGATGTCTTTTATTGCCCGGATTCGCCGAATAATGACGAATGCTTAAACGCGTAGCACGACTTATGTTAGCAAATAATACCTTTAAATGTTTAACAGCGTAGCTATTATTAATTATATGATCAAATCAATAAGCAATTTCAAAATCAGTTTGTAGTTTTGTAAAACCATTCATAAAATATTAATAATGTTTACCTACTCTGTTTCGCAGCCACACTTTTAATGCATAAACAAATACAATACAATCTAAAAAGTTATTATTGAACGTAAAATTATTAAATTTACAACAAAAATTTGCAACTCAATAAATTATAGACTTCTAAATTGTAACCAAATACATTTTTGAAGGTGCATTCAAAGTAGCTGCATTAAGTTTCGATGGTCAAAGACCGTGAACTATGGACTATGGATACTATTGCCTGCATAATCCGAGGAAGATGGACTTTGAACAGTAGCTTGTTGAGCGGGTTCTCAGGCCATACAATGAAAAACTTACGGCGAATACCAGTCTTCTTCGAAATGATACGACCTTAATGCATCTTGCCTGCCCTGGTCGGCCCTCAAAGCCTACCCTATGCACTGGCTATGAAGTACATACGACCTTCATAACAGCAAAGCGGCTGCAGTACTGTGACTAGTTTCTTTAAACTAATGTAATGAATTACGCTCGTAATAAAATTGTATGGATAAAAAGCTCTTGATTGGTAGATTCTAATATCATACACAATACGTTCCAACCCAAAATGACAGCCCACTAACGGAAAAGTCCATCTTGTATCTAGTAACAGGCTTAGTCTATCAATGTAATTTTTTGCCACTTTGTTGGTTTAGGCATCTAATTTGAATATACCCAAAGATAAACAAACTGTAACATCTTAAAATTAAACAATTTATATAGGATAAATTTATTTTATAAAATATAGAATAAACGGACATAATATTTTGACACAAACATGTGACCCTGATTTTTAAATTACGACCAAAAATGTAAACAAAGGTGTTGTTGTATAAGAAAATGTTCATGAGGCAGTGACGTTTTTTATTTAAAAGTATTCTAATTTGAAAAAAATACTTTTCAATACATTTGCTCGATAGCTGAAGATTGTTGTCCAGAACTGTATACAGAAAATTAAGGCTGATGTGAAGTTTATAATCATAATGCGTATGTAACGCAGTAAATTTAGTAAATAACGAACTAAGTTAGTACATTGCAATCAGCGGTCAAGGTTATGGCCTCCAAATACTCGACAGATGAGACAGAGTTTAAGCCATTGAGGATATTATATTTCATTTTCGAAGATAAATACTCTTTGGAAGAAATTAGAATTGAATAAGCTTCTTCAATTCTGATCATCTTCAACCTAAAGAAAAGGTATTTTTGCTGGGTTACTGAAAATTATAGTGTAAAATATGATTTAAAACCGATAGATATATATATAATATTTTAAAAATCACCAAAAGAAAAATTTGAATATACCAATTAAAAATTTTTTGAACGCTTCGCTTCATTAGTGCCTGTGATAAGGTCTACATGAATAAGACATTTCTGAATTAGAATTTGAATAAACACCGTGTTGTGGGATACATTATAATATTGTAATATATAGGTAGTTTAAAATACTGCATCGTCCTTACAGCTTTCAGTGCGCTTCTTATTATTTTCTTTACAAATGTATTGAAAAACATAGTATTATACAAGCGTGCATTGATAATTATAATCTCGGCGCTATAAACACCTTCGCCTACGGATTTATTAATAATTTTCGAGCCTTTACCTTAATTACCGACTTACCACACTTGTAAGATCTATAAAAATCATAGTGAACTTAAGCAAACAAATAACATTAAAGTAAAGTATTTTATATCAATCAACATTGTTATATTTACATTTTTTAAATCTATCACTTGTTATCTTTGAACACATTTTATTAGTAGCAATAATATCATTGAATTTTAATTATAATTTATAAGGATCGCGCGAGTGAGGTATCCTTGTTTACGATAACTTGATAAGTCATTGTGTGTGGACATTAATTTGTTTACGTATTTTGTTGGACTTAAATTAAATATCAGAGTCAAGCTACGTTTTATTTAAGGTATTCTGCGAACAATAACTATATACAATTGTTAAATTTTCGACAAATAACTTTAACAGCGTCTACGCAATTAACGCCGTCCATTCAATATCCCGCGTTTCATATTCAGTAAAGGGTGACTAACTAACAGGCAAGATGTCGTAAAAGGGAAAATACTTTTACAATACAAACTAAAAATCTTTAAGAGATGCAGTGCTTTTGTTCACATATGAAGTACGGTGTGAACTAAATATCTTCAAGTTTTCTACGACATTTAAAAATTAGTGGACCCAGTATGATACCAAAAAAATAAAGTTAAAATTTGCATGAATTTAATTGCTCCATAATATTTGCTTAAACTAAAACTTTGTCTCATTCTGTACCTATCTGTATTTATATCGCGGCTAAGTTATAATTTTTTTTAATTGTATAGTATCTTTGTAGTACACCGACGACTAAAAATATGTAAAATATGGAATTGAGTATGTACTTGTACCACCGATAATCAATATGGTTACAGCAAAAAAAATATCAATGAAAAATTATTTAATCCCTTCTAGGATAATATAAGCGGTCTTAGTCCATGGTATGCACTGTATTCTTCACTATGTTCTTCATATTTGCACAAAATCTCTCAAATCATAATCTTCATATAGGCAGTATGCCTAAGATTTTTTTGAACAATTCATAATGCAGGGGGATTTTCTGTTTGATATCATGTGCCTTTGAAATGTCTACCCTGTCCAAAGATATATATATATATATATATATATTATATTTATATATGTAAATATATATCTGATGCGTTATATGATGTCTGGTCAAGTGCACATCCTCGAACTTAAAATATCTTCTATTCAGTTATTGTGTTGGATAACTCATTTCCACAGATTTTGGCTCTATGTTCATGCGCAAAGAGTCGCGACTATGTTAAAGTTACTTGTCGTAAAAAATATCGAAGAGAATATAGAAATATTCCATTGGTTTTATTCTATTGAATCGAGCTGCGTGTAAAGGAGTAAAAAATTTTTGACTGTGCACACAAGTGGTTAAATCACTTTTTATGTTTATTCAATTTTATTATAATACCAATATCAGAATTAAGAGTATTAAATGAATGGAGACGGTATTTTTTTTATGAACTACCCACTAGTTGCAACGCAATGTATTTGTTTTAAAAAGATTTTGCTTTATACATTGTGTATTAATGTACTAGGTACTAGAGCGATGATACGCAAAGTGGTCGATAACGAGTCTACGGGTCGACCTGAATGGGGTCTATGCGGAATGCGGCGGAAAAAAACTTGAGGTTCCATGAGATGTTAAAGATCGTGGAATCGTGGACTATGTTTAAGCAGGCCGTGACTTTAATTGTGGCTTTAATTATTAACCTCCATAATTTTCTTAGAGTTTCGCAGACAAAACGGTATTAAATTAAACCTCACACTTAAATAAATGTTCTTTTAAATTCGGTATTAAAATTAAGTTTTTGACCAGTTTGTTATTCTTGAGTGACATGGAATAAACTCTTTTGAAGTTGATGACTTTGCAAAAATTCTAAAGCAGGTGGTCAATCCAACACTAGATAATATGGTAAGTATTTTACAAAAGAAATAACAAATTCTTGGTCATAAAATAACGAAACGAAAATATTAATGTCGTGTTTATTTGATTTATTCCGTCCCGTATTTTCGAATACGACTGCCATCTTCCCATGGATGCCATAAAAGGCGCAAAAGGAATAAAATTAGCTAGACTAATAGTAGCAAGTTTTCGAAACATGAAGACAAATTATGCCGACACCGAATTTCAGTATGATTTACCTACTGTTGTACAGTAAGTATTAGAGGAAATATATAGTTACTTGTTACTTGCAGCCCAGTTAACGAAAAGATTTGCAATTTCGTCTCTAATACGTAGTACGTTATTACTCAAAGGCTTTATATTATAAAAAAGAACATAACAATTCTTTATACAAAATTTGTACCTACAATCATCGCTAGTCAAAATAACCACGCAATCATCATTCATAAAGTTCCAATTTAGTCACAAGACATGCATAACGTTAATAAACGAACATTTTTTTTGACAGCAGTAACAAACGTTTGCAAAGAGCTTACACCCATTTCGAACACAGCGTCTCCGTGAAATTAACAACTTTCCTATGCAATCACACAGTTCTAATAATTAACCTCATTCATAATAATGTTATCACAGAAAATCATCTATTTACAATTTTGACGCACTTAAGTTTTGTACGTAACCTATAGCATGCTTCGTTACGATCTTATGGTTTAACGATTTAGCCTCGAACATTAACTATTGTATTCTTGTAGAAAAAATATATCTAATTAACTAGAACTCGAATCCAACAATAAAACAAGTTACTATTAAAATTGCTCCTAAACGTTAAGTCTAAATCAAGAATTAGAATTTCACTAAGCTTTTGACCAAGTGTATCAAAATCTAGTATCATAATCTACAACAAGCGTTTAAAAATTAAACAGACTTATAATGTCTTGAACTTACTAACATTATAGCCAATATCAATAATAATGTTCGAGGTATTGCTCACGCTTTTAGTGAATATGATAATGGAGGTTTAGTTTAACCTGGTTTAGTTCTTACAAGATGAACATCAGTGATCGTACCTGTCGGAATTGGCTTACTACTTACAGCATACGTTAAGAGCTTCGATCTGACAGGATCTAATTTTTAGTACAGTAATGGGTCGAAGGATAAGATATTGGAATAGGTACTTGAGTATAATTTCAAAATCAGAATCATTTAAATTAACTTACAAATAAAAGAAACAGAAAAATTATAATTCTCTATGGATGCCTCAAGAGACATAAACTTGGAAGAAAGAATATGTATATTTCGTAAAACCTAATCAGCTCAAATGTAAAACACAAGAATACTGGATAAGTTTATGAGCATCTTAAAAGTACTGAATGAAAACTCTGAGAACCTGTAACATTCTAACACTGGTATTTGCATATTATAGATTAAACAATAATAGTAGTAATCCAATAATATACTTTATGTTATTGTATATTAAAAAAGGATGTCAGATTGTTAAACTGTAGGCGTCAAATATCGTAATGGCGGTGTTGCCCTCATAATGGAACCATCCTCAGGTCTTAATGGCACCACGGTCAAATTCATATGTTTATTTCATAAATTTATATTACACTCCCAGAAGGGGTTAAAATTTTAAAAGGTTTTTATGTCGAAACAAGCTTCCAAGATTGTGAATATTTTACCGTTGTTACAGGATAAATCATAAATAACTATGTCAAAATAATCTGATCTTTTCTCGATTTATTGTATACGGTCTCTTTTATTTAGCATACTAAACTTCACCGGTGTATCAACAAAGCCTAGAAAATATTTTGTAGTAAAATATATAATAGTATGATGTAACTATGACCTCTTTACAGGTTATTCGTGGCCGTTAACGTTTAAGTGGTAAACCAATTCAATCAGTGCCTTCGATTATATATTATGTCTAGTCATCAGGTGGCTCTAGGGAGATGTTGGCAATTTCAGTATTTGATTCATTTGTGGCCGAATAAGTTAACGAAGTCTTATATCGTTGATTTTTCGAGCGTCGATCGTTAATACGTCGGACTGTTATTTGTTAAAACAAGAAGTCTAAAACGATAAGGTAGGTGGTTAAACAAGGATTGTTGCATAATATCCAAGAAAAGGAAAACAGTAAAGGAAGCTTAAAAATAAGCATACAATCTGGGAAGATTCTTGGTGTAATGTAACTCAATCTAACAAGCTTATATTATTTAGTTCTGAAAGTGTTTTAACATGTAATACCGCTGTTTACTTTTAGTGTTGAATTAGTTTTGGCGACTTTCCAGTTTCGATACTCTCATCTTCAAATACTATGCTTTGTCTAATTTAGGATGATAATTTTGACAGGTCACATAAGGCATGAGGTATTGCATAAGCGTTTGCGATCCTATCCGAGTATTATTTTCATAGAACTTGGAATCGACAGTTTCATGGCAATGCTGTATGGTCAGATTATAATTTATGATACAAAACATTTAGTACCTACCACATTTCTTTTTTTGATAAAATCATTCCCATCCCAGTTTTAACCGCTACGCCACTGGCAATCAATGGACTTCTAATTTTAAAAGAAAAAAAATATTTTTTTATTGCAAATAACTTTAATACTAACAAAAAATAATTATTATGTGTATTCTATTAAATGTGTGTATGTAAGATAATAATGTAGATTGAATGCTTTATATATACAACCTAAAATAAACTATGTAAAACTAAATAAAATCTAAAACGTCTTGGAAACCACCGCAGAGGAATGACTTGAATGTTAGATTTATTTTATTTCACAAATGATTTCGATAATCTTTACTTAGTTGTTCTTTATACGTGGGCCATTCACTAAGTGGGCGGTAACCATCTATGAAGTACGACATTATCTGTAAAATGAATCACTGGATAAGAATACAAAACTTTATGGGCGAGCCTGCCAAAATTATCATCCTAAATTAGACAAAGCATAATAATACCCTGCTGCCCGCAGGACGTCATATATATTTTTTTTAACCTAAATGATAATGCGATATAATTTCGGATGTTGACCGCAGTGGTTTTATAATCAAAGTTTTGAACCTTGTATGATGATTTAATTGTATTACAAAATTAAATCGTTGATAAAAAAAAACATAAATATTATTGACCTTTTGACCTGATTGAAGTCGTTAACATTTCGCACGTCATAATAGCGCCGCTGATCCCAGGCCAGATACGTTTGTTGGACTTTAAAAAAAACCATAGAGAAGAGAAATTTGCCATCAACTCCCTAGATTTCATATTCAGAAAGTTTTAACAAATTGAATTACTGATTGCTTATAATTTAAGGTGAAGCTTTTGGAGCGAATTAAAAGTATGTAATTATTTTAATAATGGTTTAAATTACAAATTTTATCATAGTGAACACTATGGGAGTAGTTTTAAGTTATCGCTTTTAAATATAATTATTAACCTAACTTTGTAGTCGATTCTGAAGGTAATTTTGATGCCGTTTTTATTTCAATGCTGATATTCTATTAAAATTTTCAAAATTTAAACATTTTTAAATATACTTGGTCTATGGATGATTAAATGTTACCTAAATAATATAAAATACTCTTACTAATCAGGCGAAAAAATCTATTTAAACAATAATATATCATTATTAATCCAGTCAAGCGGCTACCTAAAGGATCTTGTCACATTTGGTCTTGTTAAATTAGTTAGCGTATATTATCAAAACAGAAAAATAATAACAGAGGCACTATACAATTATAAGTAGTTTATTTAGATTAGTAAAAAAATGATTATTTAATTCAGTAGAATTCAGTGGATCAGATTTGACAAACCTCCATTTCCAAATGTAACAAAACACTAGTAAACCTATTGACTGGCCTACACACGATTTAACAATTTAAGTAATAATATTCTGCAGTACTTCATCAAAGTTTACATACAATTCATATTTATTTATTTAATTGTATTTAAATTTAAATAACATACTCATAGATATAAAGCACTTTGGGGAAGGACAGCAAATTCAATAAAAAATGTTCAACTTTTTATTTAGTATATATTAACTAAGTAAAAATTATTCGCTATGTAAATATTTTATACATTCCTAGTACTTTTTCATTTGTTCCAACGATACAATACTAGGTTCTCCCACAGTCTGATTTCAACATGAAACGAGCTCGGTGAGGCATCCCAGAGAGCTCGTTGCTCTACGGGAGCGGGCGGACTGTGGTGACTGATCTGTGGGCCGTCGCGCGACCGTCCGCGTTGCCGGCGAGGACCTCGGCGTCTGTCGTTCCAGCAGGCGATTTTTTATGTAGACTTTATGTAGTGCAAATTTAATATAGAAAGTTTACTTTTAAAATACAGACTAATAACTTCATTTTATGTAAAAATCCTAGCGCAAACAAGTTGCCTGGCACTGTTTCGCAACTCGAATATCTTAATCGTAATATAAATCAAAGAGTAAAATTTTAGCGAATTAAAAATTAAATTTTCCAAAACTTTGTAAATACTAGAATTCGGTCACTCGAAGGTCGCGGAGGGCCGGTCGCGGCGGCGCGTCCGAACGGCGAGCGGCGAAAGTCGTCCGTGACTAGACACACGCGGGCGCGAGCGAGCGCGCTAATTGTTCTGGGGCGCGACGCGTCAGAACGTGTGCGCGTGCAGGGGGGGCGAGTCGGGGGCGGGGGGCGCGCGCACGTCCCACTGGGAGCGCGCGCGACGGCGCCGCTAGCACCAGTCGTCCTCGTCGGAGTCGGAATGGCGCGCACGCGGCTTGTACCCGTTGGGCAGGCGCGGCGCGGCGGCGGGCGATGGCAACGCGCGCGCCCCGCCGCCGCGCCCCAACGCCAGCGCTGCCTCGTAGCTCAGCGGCGCCTCGTAAGCGCGCCCGCGCTCCGTCTCGTAACCCCAGCCGCGCCTGCCGAACTCACGCCCGGTTTCATTGAGACTTTTCGGAACACAAATGTTATATACAGTTAGTTCAATCCAGTAGACCAATAGTGGAAAATTAAAAAGCCATAGAACTCACCTTTCTCTAGATCTATAGTCTCGGTGTATCAGTCTTTCAACTTCTCTGCCGTACTCGTACTCGTCGTGCAAAGGCTCTAACGGTTCTCTCGTTGTATGCCTCAATGATAACTGTCGAGGCAATGGATAGAATTAAGAGTTAGAACAAAACTTACAATGCCTTGAAACAGTGAACATATTTCTCACAATTGCGTCAAACCAAGGCTTTGGTCTTCTGATATCGACTTATCCTTAGGTAAATATCTGTTCGATTGGTCAATAGATCTCAGTCCCACAGCAGGCTATAACAGACACTGAAGAGTGATAAAAAACAAATTTAAGATAAGTTCATACGTACCTAACCCTTCATAGAAGTATTGCTATAGAAGCATGCGTTACTTTGAGGATTTCCATGATATATAAAAATTAAGCTTGACGGAATATAGCAATATATTTCGCAAAAAGCAGGACAATCTGTATGGTGTAATTTTTAATATCTTCAATCTTTATACTCCACACCAAACAGATTGGCAATGTACCCTCTACGCATGTTTCGCTCCGAAAACGGAGCATTCTCAGGTCAGGCATAAATTGTTACGTGGATACGTGTACTTCATAGAAGTAAACATATCATAATATTGCCTATGTCACAGAAGTGTGGAACAACTAGAAGTTTAGAATATACCGGAACTATTTTTTTATATATCTACTTACGTGCGAAGGACTATGGCTGATTCTTGAAAACGGTGCTTGTTGTTTAACATGTAACGTGGACGGCTTCGTCGGCGTCGGAGGCAGCTGCCGGCCGCGGCCTCGCCTGCCCCCTTCGCGTTCCCACGACCGCTCGCGCCATTCCCGCCATTCTCGCTCTCTTTCGCGCTCGCGGTCTCCACCTATTGATGCCCAAACTGCTCTTTGAATAATTTGAGCGTTCTAATATCTGGCCAATTGCAATTACTAACATTGTTGTATGATGTTTGAGGCGTAATAATAAGATGAAAGAAGAAAAGAAAGGAAAATAATTAAGACTGTAAAGAAAATTATGTAGCCGGGATAACAAACAGATGTGCAAACAATTTTCTTATGAATAAAACGTAACAATTTTCTTTGCAAGCGTTCCCCACATGTAGAACATGCGCACAGCGGTCAACGAAATCTATCATCATAATTTAGGAACAGATTATATTTCAAGGAGCAAAAGGTCTCTTATCAGTATTAAATTACTAAATGAAACATTTCACTTCAGACCTTTTGCTTTACAATTATCTGGTTTAACGACGTAAGAAATAGAGTTTGAATTTCGAAGTTCTTATAATTTATAATATAACAATCAATCGTCGTGTAAGTATAATCTTACTATGTAAGATTAGGAGGGGTATCTAACTTGTGCCGCTTTGCAAAGTTTCCTTGATGGAATTTTGAAACCACTATATTTTTATTGTAGACAGTAAGAGCCACAACTGAAACGGGTGCTGAAATGTTTGAAATAAGCAGTGTTAGCTTTATTATTAATTTCAGTAGTGTCTCTTAGGTAAGTAGGTAGGTATATATTGCTTTAAGCAGACTGCGTATTGTGGTGTGGTGTCGTGGGCGAAGTGTCGCTGTGTGAGGCGAGTGGATCTCACCGTAGGTGTGGTGTGGCGGGCTGGGCGATCGCGAGGGCTGGCTCAGGCTGGTCGTGGGGTAGGGCG
This sequence comes from Pararge aegeria, assembly GCF_905163445.1. Taxonomy (NCBI): domain Eukaryota; kingdom Metazoa; phylum Arthropoda; class Insecta; order Lepidoptera; family Nymphalidae; genus Pararge; species Pararge aegeria. The sequence goes on from NC_053183.1 coordinate 5,223,708, forward strand.
CCCTCCACTCCTTCCCTGCTGTCAGGAATACCTTCATGTACCTTCCACCACGCTATATCCTATGCCCGTCGGATTACCGACCTAATTTCTTTACTCACAAAGGTGACTCTTAAAGTTTTGGACGTTTGTCAAAGGTGGTTTTAATCGTCTTTTGGGGATGGAATCGGACAGGTTGGGAAAGTTTCTAAGTAAGGAAAAATTTGTGTGTCCTAATGTTTAGTTTGTAGGACACAGAGGAAATCTTCGTATAGTGTGTACAGGAATTATTATCTACTATATTATATGCTACGTTATAAATTATCATACCAACAAAATATTCAGAACCAATTTAATCAAAAGTTTCATCAAGCGCTTGCATGCTGCATGATGTAATTGATGTTATTTCAGTGCATGCGCTCCTGGCAATACCTTAATGAAAGCAATGTGCAACCAAATTGGGCACCCGAATGTTTGTAGCATGCAGCAGGCAATACAATTTTGATAATGATAATAATTTATTTTACAAATTTTTATATCATGACAGTGGAATAACAAACGACAATTTTGAAAATACCTTTATTAATAAACAAAAAACTTAAATTCTATAATATAAGATCAACATGGCCAGGTGAAAAAAATATTGTTCATAAATTATAAACCAGTAAATGAGAGTACCAACGAGCAATATTTAAATAGAGCTATATATTAACTACATAAAAGTATTATACAAAACTAGCATCTTTGTATGTAGGTATAGCTAAGATAAACAATCTTTATCTAGTATTATGAGATAATTTGTTCATAGCAACGGCTTTGCCTTCTGAAAATCTTATCACTACATCTACGAAACATGAAATTCTACAACTACCTACTTTAAAGCTAAGGTTCCCATATTCTCACAAAACTTTCAGAGTACCTTCATGAGAAGAAAAATGTTTGCAAAACTGTTTTAGTTTCATTGACTAAATCTAAATGAAAGTTAATAAATATGCTTATAGTTACAATATGCGTGAAAACTATATGAAAAATAATGAGGTCAATAATAGTTGAAGGCGGAAAATATAGCTTGTTAATGGTTTGATATATATATTGGAATGAATGATCTGTTACTTTATTGTATTATTTTTGCGTTAGCATTAAGCTGTGAATCTGCTGATATGGAATGTAGGGAAAATAAAAGTAAATCTGACATAAAAAAAATAATGCCTGTAAAAGAACAGTATACCTAATTAATAGTTAAATGATACCAGCAGATTCACATTGTCTATTCATGTCAACAATCTGAGGTAGATATTATTTACGCTATACCGGTATCAGGCCCTTACTCTCTTGGACCATTACTTTTATCGTCACAACTGTGATATGAATATAATAGAGAATTAGGGCACTGAATGAATTTGAGTGTGCAAAATGTAATGACCCCAACTAATATAAATAATATTATAGATGTTGCCAGAAACTGTAGTAGTTTATTCCGTTTACCACTCTCACTGCTATATATCCTGCCTGTACGCCGTCAAGCATTAGCTAGTAGTAAAACAATCACCAACGAAGTAGAAGACTTGTGTGAGTAAAGTTTGAAATGAGTTTCAAGGAATACTCTCAAAATTTATTTCAACTTTTTATCTTCATTTTAACCATTCTTTGTGTAGGTTCATCGTAAACCTTGCTATTATTAGTCTACTAGTTAGCAGTTTGATTCAATCTGGACTCGGCTTAAATAAAACCTACGAATTGGATTTTGCTATCTTGACGTTAGGCTCGGAGATAGGAAAATAGCAAATAACATTGATATGTCGGTTCCGGTATCTCTAAAATGTAGCATCAATATTCAGTTTTGCGGATCGGTTTGAAATTTTCAATCTGAAATTCCTTACATTTTGCATACTCAGCTCCCCTTGACGCTTTCTGTATTATTAACGTTATTTTAAGACTTTAGCTATGACTTCAATACGAATGTACTTACCATGTGGGTGGTAGTGATGCGGCGCTCTGTGTGTTCGGCCATGTCTTTGATGCTCGTGTTTGACAATTTCTACGACGTTGTTAACTGTGTCGGAGAAGCCAATATCGTGATGGTAACCTCCGTAGTGACCTCTTCGTCTTGGACTGGGACTTCGTCTGAAATATAATGCGGTTCGGTTTTAATATGAAAAGATAAAGTTAATTTTTATGCGTTTTAAAGCGTAATTTTCTAAGTTAGATCGTTATTTAATTTTTGCATGCTGAGGTAATCTCTTTATGGGTAAGTTAAAACGTATTATTTTTTTACTAGCTAAATTGTGACTTAACAAAAACAAAATCATAATCATAATTCGGTGCATGCAGTCAAAAGGCAATTATAAGTTAGATTAAAATATCGAAGCTATGAAGAGTTATCGACGTTGTTCGATTACTTTCACCCCTCCGTCTTTCCATCTCCGCGTTCAGTCCCGAATTTCCGAATGTGATCCAAAGATTTAAACAGTTATATAGGTACTAGCTGACCCGCGCAACTTTGTTGCTCAAATCGGGTATTACCGGAAAACACAAATAAAATGTCATTTTCTAAAAATTAATATTCCGATTCCGAGATTCCAATTAATTCCAAGTTTAAAGATATAAGATATGTTATCGCCTTATTTTGACAAGTTCAATATGGAAGTAAATTTCCCTACCCAAATTTTCAGCCCATTTTCTATTCTTTTAACTGTTTTTTTCAGTAACTTTTAATACCAATTGACTTTGATACAAAACCTTGTACCCACTGTACAATTTCCTACTTGTTCATGATAGATTAGCCTGAGAATTTTGAACACGTGTGTTTAGTTTGAGTAAAAGCAGTTATTTCGATATCACATACATATAATTTCAGTGAATTTATTTATTCAACGTAAAAAACGAGAGCACGCCCATTAAGTATCGACCGATACTTTTTTTGAATATTTTTGCTGATCAATGTGTTGTTAAACTGAATTACCGATTGGATACTAATTAAATTGAAATTTATCATTCAAATTTGACAGTAATGTATATAATTAATTAAACCTTAACCTGTAAAATTTTTGTTTTTTCGGTTCGTCGGTAATAGATTAATGTCGACAATAACGTAGGTCAGGGCTATTTCTACGATTGCAATCTTTGATTTTCTTAATTTCGGAATAAAATTTAGTCAAATATAAGATGTAACATATCACATATATCGTTGGTTAGTTTGAAAGTTTAGCTTGAAGGTTGTTAATAATGTTAGTGGAGTCGTTAACCTCCGTAACACTTGTAGAATTAGAATCGTTATTAAAAGTAATTTTAATTTTAATGATTGAGTTCGTACCTGATGCATATCCTATGAATAAAACACAGGACATAATATCAGTTACCCTAAATCGTTTAGTTTGTTAGTTGTTAAAAATGTTAGTCAAGTCGTAAACATTCTGAACATACCATCTATTACTACGATATCTTCTAGATCAATTTCTTCTTCGATGACGCTATAAAATAAAATAATACAAAACCAACTTAAAACAAAATAAATTTAACTAAAATAAATCAAAAATAAAGTTCGGTATATCCATTCGGTACAGGAAGTCAACAGCCAATTGGGTTTTTGAAAATTTTTTTTTAAGTTTTTTACATCAAATATCAATATTATTAATAACAAAGTTTTAAAATACATAAAAAATCCATAATTTTATTTTTTTTCAAAACCCCAATTTCACTTATCGAATTTTGTTATGAAACATATCTATTAGTCCTATGAAATAATTTATCATCTAAATTCACAAACAGACAGACAGACAAATGTTTAATATTTTTTTTTTTAGATTTAAACACATATTTTCTGAGTATTTTGACGTTAATTACAGACACTTTCACTTAATTTTTTGCATAGATAAATACGCTTATATAATCGCACGATAGCAACGCTTGAGAATTCAGCTTTACCTAAATCATGACCTCGATGCTATGCTTACGCTCTGCACACGTATATGGTATGGTAATATACTAAGTAACTTACGAAAAACTGTTGAGTAGCAAAGTTTTTTTTTTTATTTACCTTAAACTCGATGATCTTCCGTGATGCCCATTTTGGTATGTATGAGGTGCTTGTAATCTCGCTTCGTCTAATGACTCCATGGACGCGTGTTGTGATCCCACATCTTGCAACTCCAATATCTACATGATTAGGCATTATTATTAAACGACTTGGTTGAAGCTATACGCACACGTTCAGCAGTTTTAAAATTCCATTAAAATTTGCTGTCCCATATTTACAAAAAAGTTTAAGTTACCACAACATCGATGCACATCTAGTGTGCCTAAGTACATTTGCAGTGCATGCGTTTGTGCTCGATCGTGCATTACCTTACCAATCTATTTAAACACATCAAATACTTACCCGAAACTATCAAGAGTTAGATCTACTAGTAAAAAACTAATTATTATTAATATCATGCGACCTTTTGTGAATTATATCTCATGCATTTTTTATATTAGGTACGTAGATTTAAGAGTAGTTTGATAAGTTTTTAGTATGGGCATGATAGTATTTGTTTGTGTTCGTGTAACGGATATGACAGTGCTGCGTCTAAAAAACAATTGAAATATTATCCCTAGTTGAAACATTACACATATATCATTCACTATTATTTACCTAATCTTAAATCATTCGTTATATAAACATCAATATTCTACAATTCATACTGCATTATTACATTGAAAACAATTACCTAAACATAAACAACCTGCAAATTTCAAATCAAAAGTTGTTATCAGTACAACATAATCTATAGATACAGACATGTAATGGGCCTAAGCCCCTAATTGCTGGTATACGATACTTAGGCTAACTGCAATAAGGGTTATTTTTAAATAAGCTAAGACAAAACGAGAACATTAATTACAATAATATCTTCATTAGGACAACACAGCGAGACTAACAATTTTATAACACCAACTATCTAGAGCAAAAATTATAAATATTTCAACAGGGTTAGTAGTATTAGTAGGGCACACTCAACATTAATAACATATGCAAATTAACACTGAACCACGAACGTTATAGTGATGATTTTAATTCAATAATATCATATTGCCAGTTTTATATATCAGCTGAATAATTTCTTAGAGGGAATTGATGCTTTGACGTTTTGACTTAGGGCAACGTTCGTATTATTGAACTGGGATTGATCAACAATAAGTATGATTGGGTCAATAGGGTCCAATACCAACGAGTATTCACCTTTTTGTTGTTCCTGCAACAAAAAAAAAGGAATGTTTATTATCTTTTTTCATTTTAACTTTACCTAAGTTTAAATGCTACATGTCAAGGAAGTAAAGTGCAACTTTATTGACCTTTAAGAAGCTACCGTTACATTAAAGATAGAAGAAGTATTTATTCTTTAAAATCAATTTAGAGCTTTCAAATAAAATGATAAAACAGTATACAGCCTAATATTAATATAATGGCCTTGGTCTTGTCTTTATAGGGGAGCCCTGCGAAAATAAAATAATAATAAAATGACATATATGACATACTATTTATTTATTCTTTAAAATAATTGTTTTATAAATATAACCTAAAATAAACTATTTAAAACTAAATAAAATCTAAAACGTCCTCGAAACCACCGCAGCGAGGCACAGTTCTTAAGATGCTGGCAGTATTGCCCCTTTGGATGGCCAAACTAATTCGTTGGCCAAGGTAACTGCCCGCTGTAGGATCACCGGTAGACTCGATAACCCTTTTCGATAATTCTTTGAAAAGAGCTCTTGCCTCCGGACCCCACGGTCCCAAAGTCTCTACTCCAAAAGGCACAAAAATGAAGCTGCTATCCAGGTTTTCATATTTACGCCTCTTGGCCTGCTCGGCAATAGCAGCCGCACTCACCATTGACGAGGTGGCAAGGTTTTTGACATAGAATGGAAATAAAATAATAACAATAACAATTCAGGACCTAGATTTGTTTATATTAAAATAAATCTCTGTACCGACCGAATAAACTATTATATTTAAATTCAACTTACTTGAAAGATCTTCTTGAAGAGCGTTTGGCGAGATTTGTTAAAGAATGCGGATCTTCAGCGTGACCATTTGTAAGTGCGGGGATCTCATGACTTAGAGAGCCTGTCCGCGAACCAGGGCCCAGTCCCGCCGCAACATCCATCAGGCAGTTAAACAAGGACGCCTTCTGCACCACGCACCCCACATCATCTACTCTCCCCATACATTTGCGCAATCTCATGCACCAACCTCTACCGCTGATTAATCGATATATCTCACGAATACATGAGTATGCGCAAATGCCCCGTACAATACATATCCATGCTGGAGTTCGTTAATATGTGTTTGTATTTCTGTTCGTGTTTTGTCCTGTGTAAGAGTTTTATGTGACATGGCTATGAAATCGAACATGGAATGTATTCATAGTGTTTGTGAAGATGAGATCAGCGTTCTAAGACCTGAGAAAACACCTAACTCATGTTATTTGTATTATACAGCTTGGCGGTGATACTCTGTGAGAAATCGAACATAACTTTTGTGTATCTGTTTTTTCCAGTGCATTAAGGTAGGTAAATGTGCAATTATAAGGCCAAATGCTGCAGGCCGATTTGAAATGCCAATTTGTCTTTGTTTTTTTACTTTTTCATTTTTTTTTATCATGGCATGCGTAGTTTTTGGTCATTATGGTTTATAATCATTTAAAATATCAAGTTTGCTGGCAAATAATAGCATAGCGCAAGAAGCATAAATTGTAAGTATAATAAATTCATACAACAGGCTTCTAAAATGAATAATAATTGAGCCGAAATGTAGTTTGGTCAAAACAAAATAGATCGTTACGCAAAAAACAAACCTGACAATATTCAAAGACAAAAATCATGCACAGTTTCAAAGTACATACTTTTAAAAATAACAAACAATTCTCGATTAAAGATATTACATAAACAAACTATATAAAATAGCCATTGAAAAAAGATTCTAATGGGGATAAAAACTACATGGCACTTCTAGATCTACGACAATCTTTTAAAACTCATCAACATACACATTTCCAATGTACTATATACGTTTTAATTTTGCAACTATAGGACAGGTTACTATTGTTATTGTGGTTTATTAAACCCTTACTTTTGATTTGAACAAAAATGTGATTAAATTTTGTCACAACTTTGTCTACACTACCAGCGAAGTGCATCATAACCTAATGCTATGTTCCTTAAATTTGCTATGTTACTATGTTATATTTCAAAATCTTCTAAAAGATATTTATCGTCGACAAACTTGTCGATTTAGCAATTATTTTATTTCTAGCTTTCATATTCATAGAAATCTTTATTCAAACACGATGCGAAAGAAGTTTGTAAAAAAATTATGGAGAAATAAATAATCTAGAATAGTGCAATAAAAAGGTATTCAAAGTTTCGTTCCGTAAAATATTTAATACTACCGGCTGATTGGCCGTTGGGCTATTCTCGCTGAATGCCTGAAAAGTAAACCACCAATGTAGTCGACTCATTAAGAGTCGATTTCAACTAAAGTGACGTATTGCTGTATTTGACATGTAATACAAAAGAACTTTTATGTTTTGGAGCCACTTTATTTCGTTCAGTCAAATACTCGGTGGTGGAATAAGCTAAATTTATCTAAAAATAATTAAATACTCTGTTTACACAACAATACATCGACGGGACGACAACACAACAATCTATTATTATCTAGCTATTATGTGAATTTTATAAATCTAAACAAAGGTTTAAGGGTCCATCAACAAACACTACTTTTAATTGTGTAGTTACAGTAAAACCTAACGACGATTATACTTGGCTTAAAGGTACTAAATATTGTGCAGAGAATACATTTGACTGTAGCCACATTCGTTAACTCTGGCTTCAGTTTGTCTACACCTAAGGTTATTAAACTCTTGAGAGATATTCATATAAGTAATCACGTGGAAAAAGTAAAACAGTAACGGTGCATTTTAGTAAAATCTGTAAAGTAACTCACCTGGCCCCTATTTGCATCCGGTTTAAACCTTGTTGTTCGCCAATTTTCTATGATAATAAGGCCTGCGTAAATCTTCCCGACCGTCAGTTTTCCTGCATTAAGAACATCTCTTCGAGGCACCAGCAAGTCTAACATCTTCTTTGCTTGAAGTGGCCAAATGTGAGTTATTGTTTCTCGGAGATCTTCATCGGCTTGGTCCATTTCTTGGGCTGTGATATTTTAAAATTAGTATTAGCCTTGTCTTTTTTAATGCAATAATACTAGAGGTATCAAATGTTCCTCACCGGATCTCATTTTAATGCTGAGATTTTCTCGTATTAGGGCAAAAAGCGTAGTAGTAAAATTAACTTTCCCTTCTTCATCTAACGGCATATTCATTCGTATTAACTTTTTAAAAGCCAGCCTGTTTGGACACTTATTACCAAATCCTAGTGGTGGATCCATGTTTTTTAACATATCGTACATTTCAGTGTAATGAATTTTTCCGCTGCAACAGAAGCATGACATAGAAACCGTTACTCATTCCTGGTTTTGCTATTTTTTGGTAAAGTAATTTAGATATCTTTACTTACGTTGCGTTTGGATCATATTCAGCCCATATTCTAACAAATTCGTCTAAATGATGTGCTCCCAAAATAGAAGAGTCTCTTGTTAAATAGTCAAAGTTATCCATAATGACGGCAACAAATAAATTTAACATCTGAAACGAAATTAAATTATTCAATGGCAATATTTTTTTTTTCAATACTAAGACTAATTGATTTAAATAAATGTACTTACAAGGAAAGAACAAAAGAATATGAAAGAAACGAAATAAGCATAAGCAAGTGTGCTGCCACAAGATTCACTTGGAGGTTTATGAGCAGCTTTATCACACTTGGCTGGTTTTAAGCAAGCTAACATTATATTCGGCCATGATTCACCCGTAGCACACCTAAAACAGAATAAAAATACAGATTAAAAACAAAACGCGAAATATTACTTAACCACAATTTGATTGATTGATTGAAGTGTTTGATAGTAAGTGAGTGTATAGTGTCAAATTCTTACCTAAATAACAACATAAGTGCTTGAATAAAACTCCGAAAATTATTATGTCTGTTCATATCTGATTCGGCTGCTAATTCTATATTGCCAAAAACCTGTAAATTACCAAAATTATAATAAAAGAAAGCCCTGATGAAGATTCTTTATATTTTATTGTTTTAGCTAGCACTGTTTACTAAACAATTGCTTACCTGCATCCCAATGATAGCATAGATGAAAAATAACATTGCAATGAGAAGGCACACGTAGGGTAAGGCTTTAAAACTTTGCACGAAAGTCCAGAGAAGTATTCGAATTGTATAGCCCTGTCGAAGCAGCTTGATCAGTCGCGCGGCTCGAAAAAGGCGGAGAAAACCAACGTTGAATGTATTCTCCTGCAAAATCATTTATTTGTCTATTTCAATCTGACTTATGAAGAATAATATTGAGTCGATGGTAAAGTTTTGTTCTTAAAAGTTAATAAAAACTTTGAAAATTTACTAAAATAAGACTTTTGAAAGATAATCAAAATTAAATGCAGAAAAAAAGAAAAGAATCATTAAAATTTCATAAAGCATTCGTTAAGCTAAGATAACTCCACAATTTTATACAGATTCATTTTATCTTTAGTCAAATTCACACGAATTTATACGTAATGTTACAAACATCGTAGAAAACAATAAAATAGGTACAACGATTATAAAAAAAAATCAAATATACACTACTAATGGATTTAAAGTCTCAATAGACATTATTTTAAAAACTTTACTATGACTCAGTTTCTAAAAAATATTATAATTTGGGGGTTTCAAAATATCAAAGGCTCATTAACATGAATACTTATAGAGGTATTCCATGAAATTCAAACTAAAATAAAAGTAAAAATGATCTAACATGATAAAAACAAATTTAATGATTGAGATCTAGACACTATTATAAGATTGATATTAAATTTTGTAATACAGACAAAATATGAGATGAGAAAATGATTTGTTCACCATAACCATCTAATACATTTAAAACAAACGATTATTAATCAGCAAATACAATATCTACCTATTAAAAACACTAGCAATTTTTTCTATGACTAGCGAAAATAGTCTAAGACTTTCTTCGACGGCAGAACACCAATTTCACAACGCTTTTACTCTAAAATTCCAGTAACACACCTAGCACACGTTTCCTATTTATAAAACTATATATAATCTATAGATCAAAATGTCAACGTTCTAATACTACCAAATATCAATAATTTTGATCTATACAAATAAATTCTAAGCCATCAAGAGTAGTTAAAAAATTCTAAAACTCCTAGCATATAGTTGGATAATTTACCTGCTGACAGGATATGTCAGCAGCACAGTTTTCGGCAAGGTCACTCTGTAATCAGGATATACCTTCATTTGACGGACAATAATTAGGCAGCGATGAAAAACTTAATATTAAATCTTTAAAAATAACATGAAATAAAAACAGTTATTTAAATATTTAGATCAGAAAATTAATTTGATTACTTACGCCAAACTCCATAATTAGGGCGTCAATAATACTTCCAATGACCGTTATAAAATCAAAGGTATTCCACGGGTCTTTGAAAAAATTCTGTAAGTATAAAATCGTGATTAGTAACGAGATTCTTCTTCTACGGATACGATCAAAGATAAATTTATGTACTTTCAGATAATGTAATTTATGTTTGAATAAAAATAAAATAACATTTTTAATAAAATTAGTTTGAGAAATATGAAAGTAAAAGAAAATTAAAGGGTATACAAATGTACACTTTCTATACAGAGAGGATCATAAAAGGACATATTACTTTGAAGGACAGGATTTAGGACATCTCTCTTAGTAATTTAGTTGATATCTATAAAAAAACTATGATAATTATATCTTGCCTATAATCTATAAAAATTTATAAAGTGATATAAAAAAAAACTATTTAAAAATATTGTCAATAAATAAGCGAGCATCTCAGAAATATTCTATATTATTTCTAGCTTTAAATAATAATTATATTCAAGTCAATATTGAATATTATAAATAGCTAAAATTATATATACTTGATCTTATGATGTGTATTTTATAAATTAGGATCATAATGAAGATTCTCAAGAAGTACACTTTCTAATGATCAATGTAAATACTTTTTTTTTACTACATTTATCTTGCATTATGAGAGTCTTCAATATCATATTTTTTATTTAAAATAATCCAAAAACCAATTCAGAGAATTACAATTGGCTCATAACCCTTAAATAATACGGATAAACCGTATCATCGATATTACAACTAATCAAAAAGTGGATCATTCTTACCGTACATCCGAAGGCAATTAACTTCAAAACGGTCTCGAGAAGAAAGAAGAACGTAAAGACTATGTTCATGACTGTTAACACGTCCATGAGTAGTGGTGGAGCCTCGTGAAACTAATACAAAACCAAGACCAATTTTTTTAGAGGTGAATCATCAAATCTAAGCTAAATGCTACCAAAAAATTACTTAACAATTTAATTCTCTAGAGTAACATTAGCCTAAATTGATCTAGCTTTAAAATTCAAACAACGCAATGGTTTCACTAACCGCTATTTTTAAAGAAATTGGATGGTTACATAATTTTCATTAAGTAACAGTATGTGTATTTTGTGTGTGTTTTTCATGTAGTTCGGTTTCGAGCCAACACTTTGGTGTGTAAAATTTGTATCTTTTTGTTATTATGTGATTAGTGCACGTGCTTCATGCAAAGGCAAAATGTACATGCACACAAGGCATCACATATAACATTTATTGTTCTTTTCCATTCTTGTAAGCTATGCAGCAACACGTGAAAGTATCATATTGTGGAAAGAAGGGTTAGTACTGACCTCGTGGATCCATTTGCAGATAAGGCCACCACAAAGATAGCGCCAAGGATGGAGAGTAAAATAGTCTTACCTTTACCAAAAAGCGCTGCTAATTAATAAAACTGAACAAGCCATCATTAGAAACCACATAGTTAAGGAGCAAGATAAACAGCGTTGTTACACCAATTTGAGACATGCAAGAGACACAGGCCATGCTTTACACTGAACTGCAAATAAATTGTTAACATTGCAGCACATTACTATTAGAGAGAAACCAGTAGGGAATACGTGGAAAGGGTTAATATTTACTTGGCTAAAAATTATCCCATACAGTCATGAAAATACACAAAAAGTATGTTATTAGCAGAAAGAGTACATTTGTAATTTCCGTTTCGTCTTTCTCTGATTGATAAACCTCAAGTGTCAGTTTTAACTGTGTTACTTGTGTACTTACTTTGACACCATAAGCGATGATTTTCAACACTGTTTCCACGGAAAACATTCCAGTAAACCCCATATTCGAATACTTGAGGATATCCGCGTAGACGTCATTTTGATTATAGTACTGCCATTATGTGATGACGTGTCGGATAAACCCATGGCAATAAAAACATTTATTCGTTATATTGTTTTACGTACTTTGAATTAAGAGATATAGTAGAAAGTAAATGTACGGAATGCGTTAGTTTTGATGTTGTTAAAAGTATAGATTCAGTTACTAAAAAATAAAAATAAAACAAAAACGGTGTCTAATGTTAGAAGAACAGTATAATAATAATATTATATATATATATAATAATATTATATATATATATAATAATATATATATATATATATATATATATTATCAACACCGTGGAATTAAATGCTAATCGCTAACTACAAAAGAGGAGATGATGAATTCAAAGAACAGAAATAAATATGTGATTAACTTAAAGAGAAAATAATAATATGAAGGATTCGTCTAAAATTTGAGTATTATTAACAGTATTTAATTTTTTTAGTTTATTAAGAACACCAGAAAGTGTGCTTTAATTAATTTAATTAATAATTTAGTATACACAGATGTACATGAAGCAGCCTGAAGCCACCGGCTTGGCAGAAGGCCCTTCTACCAATCATGCATATTTTTCACACAAAAACAATTAAGATTAGGCCGTTATATAAGAATCATGCAACACGAACAACATGAATGGCTTCATGCCTGACCTGATTCCAGATATCATGTGCACAAGCACGGATAATTAAATAAACTGTGAAGTTTTTGTGCCGAAATGGTGCTGGAAAGGATAGGCTTATCGTGCATAAACACTTATACATAAATATTAATGAATAGCAAGCAGGGACTTAGGATTACAACACAAAAACACAGGAATAAACAACAAAAATGTTGACGTTACACTTGATTTTATAGGCTCTGGATCAATAACGGCGCATTCCATTGCTGTGTACACTGACGCCGAGTAATTTCATGGTATACATTTTTGTGTTGTGTATGTGTGAGTTTGTAATGCATGTTCAATTTTGGCAGTACTAAATATAGCCAATTATAATGTATTCAGTACATGTACTTGTATTACTAGGATATTCGCAATTCTTAAGGTTAAGTTTTACTAGCTAACACGAAAATAAAATATCTTAGCATAATAGACAAGTATGACGGCAAATTCTTCAACTGGGTTCGGTGCAGGCTTTCGTGAACATCGGAGGTATGGTGACTACACTAATTTTTCTTAAGTGCCTCGTGATTAACTTCAGTTCTCTCACATTCTACATAAATAGTGATCTTCTTCTACATTCCACATTTTGGTGCTTCGTTTGTTCAGTTAATAGGTAAAAAACTTAATTAAGTCGGTTTTCAAGTGTTAAGTTAAGATTGCTTCTGCAGTTTGAGATAAGTTATGAATGTCATATTAAATTAAATTAAATTTATCCAAGTTAAGAATACATACCTTCATCATGAGCAGTAATGTATTTAACACAATGAGTGCCATGATGAAATACTCAAAAGGCGTAGAAACTACTATTCTCCACACTTTGTACTTCAGACTCCCTCTTTTACTTGGCATATACCGCTCTAGAGGTCGGGCTTCTATCGTGAAGTCTATACATGATTTCTGAAAATTATATTGTAGGAATAACATTATTCTAGTACATTTTTTTAGGTTCGCCGTTGGGTTGTTAAAAGCGAATAACTTACCTGATTTTTATCAATTTCACCATTCTGTAATTCAGCTTCACCCTGCTCTTGAAATGTAATAATAATCAAAGCTACGAATATATTAACAAAGAAGAACGGAAACACCACAAAGTAAACTATATAAAATATGGACATTTCTATTCGAAAATTTTGTATAGGTCCCCTGTCTTCGTATGTGGCAGCCATTGAATTTTGTAGCACTCTGGAAAAATAAAATAAATGTTGAATGCATATTGAAAAATCATTAACAAGCAGTATCGGGCTCATTTTGTTATACCAAATAATTTAATCTATACAAATAAATAAGAATGTTTAATATTTTAATGCGTGCGTACGCCTCCGTTACTGTGGATTAAACCCACATCCTTATGACGTTAGAAATCAGGGACCACAACTTTGCAGACGAAGGAACTGTGCAGAGCTTGCATCTGTGTGTGTCTTGTCCTATTTGGAATGCATTGTCTGTTGATCGATCTAACCCTAATGTGGCGTGGAGATCAGGAGTGTAAGAGCCTGGCGGATATACTAATGATTTGTCGTCGCTTTACTTACTGTGGCCAACCCTCCCCCGTCTGAACTGCGAAGAGCGTCAACATGGCGGACGCAACGTTATCGTAATGAAACGATTGTGTCCTCCACAGGCGCTTTTCCACTCGTGGCAACAAACTGCTTGGCTCGTAGACAAAATACGATCCCCTGAAAAACAAATATACCAATGACATGTATTTCGTATTCTTATTAGGGTTTTTTTCTGTAAAAACTCTTAGTATTGGTTAGTATTAGTGTATTATACTATTAATTGGCCGACCAAGTTTATGATCTACCTTGTGATTAGTGGCTAATCATTGTCTATAAACAGATTAACACTGTACAAAATGCCTCCCTGTGTCTATTAACCTGAGGCGTAGGTGTCTGTAATTATACCGGCAACCACGCCCTTCAGACCGGAACACAATTATTTTGCTTGGCAGCATCAAGCGAGTCGCAGTGAGCAGCTGGATACAAGCGGCCCAGAATCGTAGAGTTTGGAACGCCCTACAAAATACCTATGTCCAGCAGTGGACGTCAATCTGTTGATTTGATAATGATGATCATGAATTTAGTTTAGAGATTTTACTTCAGAATCGCCCCTATTGTCACTACCATAAGATAATGTCATTAAACCCACACTGGAGCTGCGTGATTTTATGTTCTAATATTTTCTCACCTTTAAGAGATGATACCTGTGCTCAGCAGCGGCCATTAATAAGGCTGACGATGATGACACGTGATAATAAGATATTAACAGAAGTTCCGAAAATGTGCAGCCTTATTCCAGTTAAGAAACGGTGATTGTTGGTGTTAACAAATTTATTGATTAAAAAATAAATTACAGGTAAAACAAAGTAATACTTACTGGCAGTCTTCTAAAGTATTCTTACTGATATCGTTGCAGTGAAAAAATTTACCATTAAAAAGTTGAACCGCAATTACAGCAAATATGAATTGAAACAATATATACACTATGAGAATGTTTATGACATTTTTCAGAGAGTTCACAACACAGTCAAACACTGCTTTTAACTTTGGAACTCGTTTAATAGTTTTTAAAGGTCTGAGCACTCTTAACACTCTTAACGATTTTATTGTTGACAAATTTTGTCCCGCCCCTTTCTTTACACCTCTGAAACAAAAAACATTTAAGTTAACATTTGATAACGACTAAGACACCGAGAGGTATCTTTGCATCGTTCGAGTCCATATATAACTGTATCGAAACCCCCGTATTTATATCAAAATACCCACAATCCACACGGCGCAATGTCATGAACATTGGCTGTGTCATCAAATATAATTCAATTATTTCTTCAAATGTATTTATTAATGAAATAATTATTGTTCCTGTATTTGTAAAATCCTGATCAGTTTAGTAGAATATCTGACAAATATGAAATTGTAGTTATCAAACGTTAATTATTTACCCACTTTATAAAATTACTGTGACACATTTAAAATGAGAAAGACCGAATTTTCTCTCCGTTTTCAATGAAAGAACATGCATTCTTGTAAGTTAGCAGTCATTTTATCCAGCAATATTAAAATATAGCTTTGAAGTCATAAAGTAGAAAACAAAAATCATTTCACGCACCCGATTTCAAAACCGAAGCTGACAAGGGCGCATATAACGACCGCAGCATCCATAATGTTCCATAGGTCGCGTAAATACGCGCCCGGATGGAATAAAATGCCGAGGTCCACAATCTTCAACAGCATCTCAACAGTGAACACCCCCGTAAACGCGTAGTCAAAGCAATTTAGTACTTTATTTCTGTTAACAAAATCATATCGCTTAAAAAATGTAACAATCAGGTTATTTTAAAACAATTGAATTCACCATGTTCTTGTTGTGATACTAAAAAAATGAAGGATGATGACCTCCTGTTTGTAATAAGTGAGAAATTGTTATTTATTTAAAAAAAACTCGCGTTAATCGGTTTCAACTGCGAAAGATTGTCAAAAATATAAACCATACTTATTAACTTTAAAAAATATACAAATAATTTTACCTTGTACTATCTTCGTCTACGGGATCTTCGGCTGCTAAAGCCACTGAACTCATACAAATAACTACCATAATAAAAAAATCAAAATATCTTAAATTTACAATCCAGTGTGCGCCTCTTCTTATGCTGTAACAAATAAATTTCTTATTATTTACAGTCATATTATTATACTGGCTACGTGCTATTGTCTTGTTTCTTTTTTTTCATTTACTTACGGATTAGTAGGTGACAAAACAAACATGGACGAATATGGCAGCATTGGTTTTGGTCCGTCTGGTATCTCTTCTTCCTCTTTTTTCTCATCTTTTTTGTTTTTACTCTAAAAAATAAAATATATTGAAATAAAGCTTTGTCCAACCAATACATTAACAAGGGTAACTTAAACACTTTTTTTTCATATTTAATGTTGTTGTCAATCTTTATTATCGTTGTAATTTTTTATTTTGCAGAAAGTTTCCCATATAGCCTCTTAACTCAAAAATGAGAAAAACTATAACATTTTCACAGTCTAAGTTGCATATCAACATGCGTTTCTATAACATTTTGATAAGCAATAATAATTAAACAAATAAAAATTACGAATATCAGACAAATGTCTATTTCATAATAAAGCCAAATTATAAAATTATATCAAAATGTAGCCTCATCGACAGTATGTGTCGATAAATTAATACAATGACGAAAAAAATATTGTATTAATGCAATTCTGGCATAGCTACATTAAATAAATTTGAAGTTTTGTAAAATACAATTTGACACTTGGCTGACAAAAGCAACATTGATTTATTGAGGATTCAACTTCTAATATTGTTGACAAGATAAAAATGGTCATATATATTGCGTTTTTATTACGGTCGTATAATATCAACAGCAATAGGTCTACTGTTTCACATTAAAGAAAGGCAGTTTTAATATCAAACTTAATTAAATTTGAGCAAAGCAGTTATTCGTTATTTTTATTGCTATAGTTAATTCAGTTTTCAATCATATAAGGCAGGTAAGCTTCCTATAAGATCTGAACTACAGTCAAAGTAGTCTCTTTATGTCAACAATATTTTAAGCCATCGCAACCACCAACGTTTAAGCACAGCACAGCGCCACTTTGCTGCTTTACCTTCCTACTTGCTGGTGACTGACTTATGTTACATGGGGTCCCTTCCACCGCGTGTAAAGCACCCAACTCATTCTCTAATTCCTAATCAGCCGAAATACAAATTTAATGTAAGTAGGTAATCAATTTGTATTTCGGTCTATTTAATCAATATCTGTTATTATACAAGTTTCATAATTATATTGATCGTCTTTCATGCTATGGCTACGTTTTACATTTGTTTATAAGAATTATTTGTCGCATTACTTTCAAAAATGCTAGGACGTAAAAGGAGTTGCCGTTGAAACTACAGCGTGATATTTTCCGTTCGCTATGCCATATGAGATTTAATTCTGTATGAGTTACTTGAATTATACAATAATGTCGTCAATTTATAATTTATAGATAAAACCTAACTGTGAATGTATTATCTACCTTATTAAAAGCCATGAATGTTAATATAATATATAGGAATACATATTATATCAATGTAAGCATTAAAAAATTTATTTTTGTTACCTGCTTCTCTTTGTCTTCTTCTTCTTGCTCTTCTTCAGCTTGAGTTAACTCCTGGAAGTAAAAAATGCCAACATTTACACGAAAAGCGGCATCTTTACAATTGAGCTCTAACGTTGACACACATAATAAATAATAATTCACAATAAATATTCAGACAATTAAGACTTTTCCTTAGTTAATCATGATTATTTTAATAATATTAGCAGTGATGATCAATATGTACTGTTCAATAATTGAATAGAAAATTATTACTAATTAAGTAAAGATAAGTCTATTTCAGAAACCATGAAACTACCTACCTGTGCATTTGCCAAGTTGTCGACGGCGATAGCAAGAAACACATTTAGCAGCGTATAGTTGCCAAATAATACA
Source organism: Pararge aegeria (assembly GCF_905163445.1). Classification (NCBI taxonomy): domain Eukaryota; kingdom Metazoa; phylum Arthropoda; class Insecta; order Lepidoptera; family Nymphalidae; genus Pararge; species Pararge aegeria. The sequence continues at coordinate 5,242,264 of NC_053183.1, forward strand.
AGAATGACAAAATACAGCGAGTAAATCATCCCCTTTTGTATACCACCCTGAGACTGGATCCCACAATACATCACTTCATTCCAATCTTCGCCTGTTAAAATCTGAAAAGTTAAATAAGTCGGTAAACTATTCATTTATATTTGTAAGATTATTCAAACTTTGTAAGTTAATACAATAATATACTTATATCTGTTACATTCAAAAATCTCTTTTTAGAAGTTACGAAATACAAATATCCTAAAAGAAATGTATTCAGATGTAGTGTAAGATCTGTAAAAGTTTAAGATAATCAATTTAAATCATACCTGGAAGACAGTAAGCAACGCGATCGGAAAGGTATTGAAATTAGTGGGCGGTGTACCATCTTCAAAGTTGAATTGACCACCAAACAACTGCATACCCAGCAGAGCAAAGATCAATATGAACAAGAAGAGAAGGAACAGTAGCGAGATAATAGATCTCATTGAGTTTAGAAGAGATATCACAAGATTTCGTAGCGACACCCAGTATTTTGTAACCTGTAAATAAATAAAAAGATCAATATTTTTCATTGTCGTTGTTGTTATTACACTCCATTAAATTGTATGATAATAGATAAGTAGAGAAAGATAAAACTTTTAGACTTTTAAGTACTATTAGTTTTAATGTTACCTTAAATATTCTCAACAATCTTAAAGCCCTAAGGACTGAGAGACCAAAAGAGCCGCCTTTTACTTCGGACCATACAACTTCGAAGATGGAACCAGATATGACTACACAATCGAAGCGGTTGAATGAAGATTCAAAGTAAATCCGCGGCCCGAGGGCATACATTTTCACCCACATTTCCATCATGAATAAGCCCAAGAACACAAATTCGGCATAGTCTGAAACATAGAAACGCAAGTTACAAAATAATTAAGAGACACTGTGATTTGATATTCTGAATTAATTTAAATTGTAAACTGTTTTAATGCTTACTTATATTATAAATTTGAAAGTGTGTTTGTTATTCTGTCTTTCCTTCACGCCCTAAGCAAACTAAGCAATTTATCGATGTGGCATAGAGTTATTTAAAAGGCCGGAGAGTAACAAAGGATTTTAGTTCAGGAATACAAATTTCTTATATAGTTTAACGGGTACGTACCACGATAATATTTTTGGATTTGTCGATATTAATTTTTTTTTATTTATTTGTGAACAATAATTTCCTGTCATGACCACGACAACAGGGCAACTGGGTTGAAATATCGACAAACACGATACTACATACCACGATAATATTTTTCGATATTGTTGAAATATATTTAATGTTGATTAACCACGAAAATCTTAATTTAAAATCAGGAAAACAAAGGTTTCCTACTGGACTTGTAATAAGCGCGGACGAAGAATGGCTTAAGCTTATGTTTTCATAAATTTTAACGCAATAGTACAAATAATAAGAACAGTTCATATAATTATATATAGATTTAGTTTAAAGTTTAAAAAGATGTATTGCAAATATTTTGTATTTCACTTACATAAAAATGAAGTAAGCCACTTAGGTTGTCTATAGTGCTCAACGGCGACGCATATTGTGTTGAAAAGCACCAGCACGATGACAAACCAATAAAACCATTGCGTTTTGACCGTATGTCTTATCCAAAATCGAAACCTCTTTTCTGCTCTCCAGAAGTCCGCACATTTACCGGCCGAACGAGCTTTGCTTTTCAAAAAACCTGAAGTGTTTAACTATTTTTAATAATTTATTCTGGCATTAATTGTTTCATTCTAGTGAAATAATATCTAAACAGTAACTGTAGTGTATACATTTATAAATAACTGGATATTTTGTGCTTCATATTACGTAGTAGCAGCAAAATATACATTTATTCAGAACTATCTCACGTGTTATTTTGTGTAAGTAAAGTATGTTTAGTAACATTTGATAATTCTGATTTAATGTAGGTTAAAAATGCCATTAAATTAAATACTTTCATAGATTATAAATTATTGCAGCAAATTTTCTAGTGCTAATAAATTCATATCACATATTTTGAATAACTAAATAACAGCTCAGATCGAGCAGTAATTGGATGTGTAACGGTATCGAAATTCTATCACGAGTCGTTATACGATATTTGCCGCAAATAAATCTCAAGACCGTCTTTTGGGACCAGTTTCATTTTTAGGTTAGAATATTAGCGATTACGTTTTATGGTAACCTTTCCTCATTAAAATAATGAATATCAAGCTGTAGGATTCGAATGAAAGTGAGGTACGAATTATATTATAGATAAAAAATGTAATCTCTTAAACAGAAAAGCCTAAAAACATAACATAAAATTGGGATCGCATGGTTGTTATTTATAAGGGATCAGGGTACGCTATTCCTAAGACTATTTCTAAACTAGATTGACTACTAAGAAGATGAAAAGGAATATTCTACCAGCGTCACGCTTGATCCCATACCTTGCTTTTTCTTTGGAACTGTAAACAACCAACACACAAATAGAGTACGAATACGTATGGAAATGAATGAGTTCAAGAATCAAGTTTTAAAGACAACTACATGCAACATTCATTGTAAATAGTTTAAATAGAGCTCTATTAGAACATATTATATGTTATGTACACAAATTTATAGTAAGTAATTTGGAACATAGCGTACTAACATAGACACCGTAAAATATTAAATGTCAACGAATTAAAAACGAATACAAAACCACAAAATGATAGGTACCAAATTTAATAAAACAAATAACAAATTGATAAAGAAATAATACTAGACAAGAAAAGAAAAAAAAGGGTTATAATTGAAAAAATAACTAACGATAAAGTGGAACTACGTGATAAAAAAACAATTCACGTAATAGTATTTTACTGACCGTCGTCCCCACAGTCTTCGTCCTGTTCTTCCTCTTCAGTATCTGTACTTTTACTTTTCCCAAGATTTTTTAACTTTTTCTTTGCGGCTGCTCTTCTCCGAGCTAGAATAACACGACTGTTTATATATTTTACGCATGAGGACCTACATAGATATCGTTAATTGTACGTTCACAAATATATACTGTAAGTATGTATACTGTTAGCATTTTATATGACAACTAAGTTTTACCTTCTATAATATGCATTCTCTCTTCTTCTGTCGTCCTTTCTTCTGCTAATATAACCTCCTCTGAAAAAATAATTTATGTTTCTTATACTGTTTCTTCGAAGCTTATAGTATTGATAGGGATCACAGATCATGTTAGCTTACCTGCTTTACAAATCCACTCAACATAACCGTTGAGTTCTCTCTCTAGTAATTGCTGTCTTCTTAATTTAAGAAATTCTTGTCTATTTTCTACTTTCTCTCTTTCTTTAGCGAATTCACTGGAAATATAGCAGTGTGATACAGACTAGCAATGAATTCATGGCATCTAGCTTATAATAAATTGAATTAATCGAATATGTGACATTATAATTCTTTGTATGACTTTTAAAGTATTAATTCTTTGGTACCTAATTTGATGATAATAATAAAAAATAGATGAATAAAAATAGCCTAAACTTAATGGAGATACTACAAATATAGCACTCAGTGTACCTAATTTAAAATAAGTTCAGTGAAAAAAAACAACAAACGTAAAACAATACAAAACTATCTATAAGTACAACTACAGAACCTTATCCCAAGCTTTACACAAGAATGGCATCAGACCTGCTTCCGTAATCCAGCTAATATAACCCGTGAAGTCTTGGTTAAACATTTGCCGCGCCCTTTCCTTTTGGAACTGAGCCCGACGCTCAACACGACCTCTCTCATTAGAAAACTCTCTGCATTCATGCATTTTTTAACAACAGAGAAAAAAATAAACAAACATAAAAAGAACAGATGATGGTTAATATTTATTATTTATTATTAAAAAAACTCACCCGCTTAGGACACCGAGAACTAAGTTGAGCATAAAGAACGAACCCAATACTATGAGAGGCACAAAGTAGATCCAGTTAAATGTACTACCTAACGCGTCATTCGTCTGGAACAATACAAATTGAGATAGAAAATATTGTATTTTTAGTAGCTAATGAAACGATACAGAAAAAAGTATCTATTGACAAAGTCTTCAGTTCCATAAATATATGTTAATTCAATTTCAATTTATTAGTTTTAAAAATTTGATATTAACAGTTGTTATTACATATTTTTGTAACAATGAAAGGAGTCTAATAGATAATTAAAAGAAGTCAAAAAATTACAAAAAGGTATACCCAATAGAGGATGGCGGTCCAGCCCTCCATTGTAATGCACTGGAAGACGGTGAGCATAGCAAAGCCAATATTGTCGAACGAGGTAATGCCCTTGTTTGGCCCCTCCCACTTTTCCAGGCAAGTACTCTTATCATATGTACAAACATACGCCCCGTGAGGTGCCAGCGTTTCGTTATCGGCATTACACGGTGTTGGACTTTCCCCATCATTCACTATTTCATCTGTAAAATACAAAGGATATAGAAATCCGATTTTTTATAGCCCATAAAGATATCAATCTACAATCAAACCATAACATTATTCTTAAGCAATTGACAACATTTGGGTCTACAAATTCTCTCCAAGTCATTTAAAACTGTTAATTTACAGAGTTTGGTACTTACTAATATCTTCTAAGTTATAACAAGTCTTATGTAGCGCCCCAGAATAAAACTCGAGGCCAATGATGGCAAATATGACGATTGCGAAAAGCACCAAAAGACCGATCTGCAGCAACGGAGCCATCGCCTTGATGATCGACTTCAATACAACTTGCAAACCTGCATGCAGAGTTGTACTATATTATATGCTTTAACTAACCTAAATGTATTTCATTTTGTGAATGAAACGCGTATTTAAGACGCGTGTAATTTATTATTACAAGGATGATAAATACTTTAGGAATTTTGATAAAAAAATTAACATTAGTGTCAGTGAGGTAATTAATTTTAAACCAATTTTCTATAAAAGTACATTTACAAAAAATGATAAATTTTGAAATAATCATAATATTATACCTACAAAGTTGATGTTTAAGTCAAAAATACGACTACTAATTATAATAGAAAAAAGTAATGACTGAAAAATAAACGATACAGTATAATATTAAGAAGCCTGCAAATGGAAAGATTACGGTGATCGTGCACAAAAACATGTGATTATACTGTTGCATAATTTGAACGCGAACAAAGTCAACAATTTACTTAATAAATTAAACATATGATTTTAATAGATCGCACAAATTAAACTTAGAAAAGTACCACATACAACTATTGTGTTTATGTATATTTATATTACAAATTATGCAACAGTTTGTAATAGTGAAACTACGAATGCTAAACTAAGAAAGTTCTAGAACTCACTAGGAACGCCCGATACTAATTTAAGGGGCCTCAGCACCCTAATGGCACGCAAGGTCCTGAAGTCGACGTCTGCGGGCGCGATTGGCAGCTGCGTGATGATACTGCCAAACACATATCACTCGATACTATAGCTTGAACTAGCAACTAACTTAATAATAAAATTACTACGAAGGAATATGCTCGTGAAAGGCCACATCTACAAAAAGTACTATTTTTTTATTTATTTTCAAAACCATATTCCTATCTTTAGCAATAAGAGTCACTAGCTTATCAACTACAATCTAAGTTTTCTCTCTAGTTACGTTGGTAATTAAACTAATCACATGTTAAACTTTACAAAATTTAAACTATGACATAATTATTTATTCACACCTAAATAATCGTGTTTAGCTAAATTCTTACGTAAGAATTTTATTTGAAAAATAACACAATACACATGTAACAAATGTTATCTATTAAATATGCAACACGTAATCGAAATCCAAAGTACATTTAGCATCGACAATAAATCACAAAAAATCGAAACCACTCAGCTATAACGATTCTCATAATGGCAAGAAATCGATGCTACGTTCTCTCACTAAAGAATGTAAAAATTCTATTTCCAAAACTAGCTCTGTGTTATCTACGTCAAAAAAGTTCCATCGACCACATCTAGCCAGAATGTTCTATACAATATAATAAGGTTTATTGAACTTTTCGCCAATTACTGTGAATTACTTGGTATCCGCGAGACGAGCTTGAGCGGTCGAAGCACTCTGAATGAGCGCAGCATCCGCAGGTCAACGTCCACGTTGTATTCGGCGAAAATCGTCATCGACCTAGTTTTTGTCATCGAATAATTCAGTAAGAACCCTTTCTTACCTATCTTACTTTCAAAATGCCTAATTAATATTCAGATCAATTTAATAATCTTTTGAATGTTTGGTATTAAAGGAATTCTTTATTCCATTTTTGTATCATTCATGCATTCCAATGGCTTTATTAATCCAATTTGTCGATAAATGCTAATTCTATAGTTATTTTGCCAAAAGTTTGTAATTAAATATAATTGATTCAAATTAGATAATATTTTACTCACCCGGTTACTACAACGAAAAAATCCATGATGTTCCAAATGTTTCTAAGATAAGAACCCCTGTGTAAAACAAAACCTAAAGCTAAAATTTTTAACGAGGCTTCTACACAAAATATTCCTAAAAAGTACGCCTCGGTCTCTTCCTGTAACAAATAAAAAAAACACATTAGATAGAACGTATTCTTTAGGTCATTCATAACAGAACATAACAACTACAAGTGCCTTTCCACTAGAGCTTTGTGATGTAGTTAAGCAGAGAGCTAAACTATAGACCGTTTCCACAAACGTTAAAGCTCCCTAGATAATCCATAGCTCACATACTTAGCTTCTATCTCCCTTTTTAATAAATTCATCTACTGCATTTTCACGGTGCTATTGCTAAGCTATGAAAATAAAGGGTATAATGTCCACAAGGTGGATATCTTACACACCCATAACTACATAGCTTAGCACATATCTGGTTGAAAAGCAACCATATTCGCAAATAAAACAAACCATCATAAACATGACTGTGAATTTTAAACGTGCAATGAAAGATAACGTGTCACATAAACTTTTAATTGTTTTTATCAGTTGACTTGCGGTCCCTCGCAACATCGGCCGCGTATAAATCAACCTTAAAAGGTAGACATATGCTATCCCTAACTGTTTTTTAGAACGTTTAAAGGGGAAAAATTTTTCACGCATAATTTTAAAGAAACTTTAAACGTTTACGCAGCGCTCGCAGCTTTAGCTCTCAAAAGGAAAAACAAACCCCGATTTTAAAACATTCTCAGCTCTTATTGGTCTTAGCATGGTATTATATAGCCTACAGCCTTTCTTGATAAATGGTCTATCTAACACTAAAATCATTTTTCAAATCGGACTTGTAGTTCCTCAGATCAAGGCGTACAAGTAAACAAACAAACAAACTCTTCAGCTATATATATATGTATAAGATAATGCGTACCTACTCTATAAGATTGGATGTCAATCCAAACAATATAAGGAAGCGATAAATCGAAACTAGGTTTCCGGATCGAACTTCGAATTATGTACAATTTAAGCAATTAAATATGACTTGCTTCAACGGTGAAGGAAAACATCGTAAGGAAACCTGCATGCCTAAGAGTTCTCCATTATTTTGTCGTGGTGGTCTACGGCCTAAACCCTTCTCACTCTGGATATTGATAACGATGAGAATTCTTAGTGTTTCACAAAACAGATGTTGGTATCTCCGAAACAAAAACATGATATGTATCTGGAGTAGCAGAACCAAAAAAGAGACCAGAGACTAGGTAGAAGATAAAGGTTATAATGTGAGCGCGCTAATCTTAACAGTGCTTACCAGTTTCTGTGCAAGGATGGTCTTATCGCCGTTAGGCAGATGCTCTTCCAGCGCCAGCACCACGCAGTTGGCGATGATGGTAAGCAGCACCGCGTACTCGAAGGGCGGCCACTCGATGATAAACTTTGTATACCTGGAAGATACAAGAAATGTTTTATTATTTTTTATAGTTTACTAACCAAGACGGTTGTGGCTCGTTTATATAAATAGCGGGCAACGATATTAAGCGATTACCGCTGCCCGTAAGCATCTACAGCACCAATGCGTTGCCAGCTTTTAATTCATTTGTTTATCTACTCCTTTAAATACCACCAATCCTAGTTTTTAGGAGAAAAAGGTAAACTGTTCCACAATTTGCAAGTGCGCGACAGAAACGATGTAGTATAACGGATAATACGAGAGTACCGTGTAAATAACATACATTAGCGAAAATACACAATAAATTGATATTATTTACCAATAGTCATTATCATATAATTTCATAACATAATATGCTCTCCAAGCGAGTTTTAATCTAAAACGGATTCTTCAGGGGCTGATGGAGTTAAAAAGGACAATAGCATAGTCGGTACTGGAGTAAAGTGTTGAAAGGAGACAGAGTGCGTTTCGTAAATAAAAAAGATACAAACTACACATATCGATATCAACAAGAAGATAATATGGCCTTGCGACTTAGTAGTTTACACTAGTTCGACCGACAATTATATCAGCGCCATCTCTTAAAATAGTCATGAACTATTTGGACTACGAATAAACTATCTTTTAATTTTGTTTTCTATAATAACAACAGGTCAGTTATAACTTAATGTCCTTAATCATTTTATATGATTGATTGATGTAACCGTACTATCAAGTCGGCAATACAACGAAATCTTAATGATCCCTATAAGGTGCTCTTAAATGTTAAAAGACCATGCCATTTTGTTTGCTCAATGACCCAGTTTATACGCAGCTATATAATATGACTACACTATAAAGATTTGTCTGGTAGTCACGGATTATAGCATAGTTATACTCATTGTATACCATTCGTAAGGTTTCAGATTCTAGGGTGCTACTTTTTGCTTGCGTTACTGTAGTACAAATTGTAAAATTATTGTCTCTTAACTGATTTATTTATTTACCCAACAACTAATCTCGGTTGTTGTATGCTGTTTATGTTAAAGTTTCTGAATTGTTAACTCTATAAAAATATATACTTATTATTATCCAAATAAAAAAAACTCTTATTCCCTTTATGTACTCATATATAGCAGACCTAGTTAATTTACACAAGAACAGTAATAGCTTTGTTTATTGGTTTTGCTAAGATGATTTATTCCCCGTTAATGACAAGCGTGTCGTTATCGTTCGCATTATAGGTTGCGACGCTCACATGTTGAGATTATTTATCAATTAACACATAATTTCCTAGCCGTTCTGATGAATCCGTCCGTATACGCAGAGTATAATGCCGTATACGCAGAGTATGTATGAGTATGCGTATTCTGGGCTGTTTATTGCAGCACTCTTATAATAAGATAGGGATGCGCCTATCCAATGTGTTCATATTTGCATCCTCGACTAACCTTTTTGACGACCCCCCTGAATTTAAGTAGGAGGGTCCCGGGTTTAATTCCCGGCAGGGGCAATTTGGGAATTAATAATTTCTGAATTTTCTCTGGTCTGGTCTCGTTGGAGGCTTTGGTCGTGGCTGGTAGATAGTAGATAACCTTACAAAGACGCGCCGCTAAGCGATTTAGTGTTCCGGTGCGATGTCGCGTAAAACCTATTAGGGATAGGACTACCATACTCCCTAACAGGTTAGCCCGCTACCACCTTAACTGCATCATCACTTAGCATTAGGTGAAATTACAGTCAAACTCACCTAATGGTAAACATGCTAACTTGTTGTGGAAAAAAACCTTTATTCTTTAAATTACCTATCGTAACTTTAACACAAGACAGTAAGTGGATGGGTGCTCAATTGGAAGTTTGATAGAGAATTTGGCATCCGGCAGTCTCAACTCATTTCACTAACAAACAATTTAAATTTTTTTCAATTTTCAATTAAAAAATTCAATTTAAAATTTCTAAAATTTTTTACTCAGCTCTAGCAATAATATTAATAAATAAGAACAAGGTTCAAAAAAAATTTGGCACAAATCATGCACGCGGAGTGTAATAAAATTCGGTGAAACATTTAATTGTGATAAAAAATATATTTTTAATAGTGATCTCTTGTTGTTTTATTTGCATATACTTAAAGAGAAGACATAACACCAATACTTAACAAGACAACTATAGGCAAGGACAAATTACGGTGTATAAGCTTGCGTCCTGCGTGCGACCAATCACATGTGGCACCAGTTTAAGGAACTGCTGTTTATTGCAGCACTCTTATAATAAGATAGGGATGCGCCTATCCAATGTGTTCATATTTGCATCCTCGACTAATCACAAGAATTCTAAAAGAAAAAGAATTCTAAAAGAAGAGTTCTAAAAGAAAAAGTCAACCAATAGTACAACCCCCGTATTGGGAAAAAAAACTATTATAACCGCTTCACATTTGATGGAGATATGGTGTGAAATTGACAAAAATTTTCATCCCATGTCCCAAGAGTCCTGTGCTGAATTTGCTGACAAGAAGTACCTCATGTACTAGCTCGTGGAATGAAATAAAAACATGCCAGGTTTCATTGGAATTTATTTTGTAGTTTTTGCGTGATGTGCAGCTATGGTATAGACAGAGAAAAATGAAAAAAAACAGTATCAATTATAGAGTTACTTAAAAAAAATTATCGAAGTATCTTCAATGTACAGAATTCGACCCATTAGTTATATTAGATTCAGAAAAAAAACTATGATGGCACATTTCCTATTAATAGAAAAATAATTTCGAAAACTACTTCTTCATTTTGATGGGATAAAAATTTCATATTACATTTTTAAAGTCAAAGTCAAGTCAAAAATATCTTTATTCAAGTAGGCCCACAGGAGGCACTTTTGATGCGTACATAAGAACCACACGGTAGTGAGATGATGGCGATAACCACATTCGTAAACTTAAAACTAAATCTACGAGGGTTCCAAACGCGTCCTGGTCTAAGAAGAAGCCCACAACAAACTTAGCCGGGTGTTTTTTTTTGTTATCACCATCTCACAATGTCATTTTAAATTATTAGAAGAGCAACCTGGTTAGAGCAATAATTTACACCCAAGCTTTTTTATCGTTTACGTAGTCCTTTATACTATAATAGGACTTTTCTATAAGCTTACGTTTAATACAAACTTTGAACTTTTTAAGAGACATCTCCAATTGGTAGTTTATTGTAGAATTGTATGCAATTTCCTTTAAACGAATTATGAATTTTATGTAACCTAGTATATTGCACTGTAAGTTTATTCTTACTTCTAATGTTTAAATTATTGCAGTCACATTTTTTCTTAAATTTAGAAATGTTTTTATGAACGTACATTAAATTTTTAAATATGTACTGACTATACACTGTCATTATTTTAAAATCTTTAAATTTATCTCTTGACTTTGACCGTGTCTTGTCAGTGCTCTTTTTAGATAGGATAGAACACTGTTTTTCTGAGGAATGTATTGCATTAATTTAATGCGCTGATTCAATGGGAGAACAGAAATTTCACGCAAGAACTAGTAAATACTAAATACAAATTGATGCTTAACATACCTACTGAATTGAACTTCCTATGAATATTTATGTAAACAACGCTTGGCTTCGCATAATATGCCCACAGATAGCGAACAGTACCTAGCTCTGTTTTCAAAATGCATGGGAAGAACAAGGTGCTTGTTAAATATGTATTAGGCATTAGTTGGAGCTTCGTTCTAAATGAGGGGTTTTCATAAACCAAGTGGGTACCTAATGACCGTTAGCCGTGATGGCTCAACATTTAGTGCTAAGCATTAAGAAACCACGCTAGAAGACTTAAGCCCGTTTTCACTAAACCTAGGCCTTGCTTAAATATATATAGGCATATGACTATTGACTATTGACTAGAAGTTATAGAAAAATAAACGTGTGTGTAATTATGTACACGCGTTAGAAGTTATACTTATATTCGTTGGCGTAGCACTCGTTGGAGTTCTTTCTAAGTTTGTAGAGAAAACGACACTAAGAATAGAAAAAGGGTATTCAATACATTGAAAGTTTCATTTTAACGCATTACCTACAAGTAGTTTTCTCATTATTGGACTACCAAGTTTCAATGAACATTAAATTTGAGATTTATGTACAACTGAATCAATTAAATCAACGTAATAAGCCCGCAGACGGACGCTGGTATTCCCCTCTCACTCGGTTTCGCAACTACATCGTATACATAATTTCACTCCAATGATTTTTTCCTAACGTCGCTAAAGAAGTATGAGTTTAAAAACGTTTCACACACATTTAGGTGATAACTAATGGTAAATGGTTGATAAATGGCTCGAATTCTCCTAAGATTAGGTGTTACTTATTTAGTCATTGATTTCTACGTTGTTAGTGAAAAAGGGCATAACAGTAAATATCCGCGAATTTATCCGCCTAACTGAAAACGTACTGATTATGTCCAACTGAATTGAAGTTAGAGAACGGTGAGACGTGCGCTCTTATGGGTCGCAAGTTCGCAACATGCGTTGACACACTAGCCTGATCTCAAATCAAGGAGACAGTTAGTTATTTGTTCCATTTGCCGTGAAGATCCTGCATCCATAGATTCTAAATGCCAAAAAATTCTTACGAGACATTACAGAACATTAGATTGCCTTATCTGTTGACAGAAGGTCTTATGCGATTAACTGTACAAATACATCAAAAAAGATACACAGTGACATCCTTTACGTCTGCTATATTAACTAATCCGTGACCCCGTTTTACAACTATTTATATTGTCCTAGATAATATTAAAACAATCATTTACACACTTCCGTACGCACATACAGACGAGTGATTTTAATGGCAATTAAAGTTGGCAAATTAAATTGCATTAATTTTTGTATGAAAAACTTAAAATTATAATAATTAACAGTAATCAGTCAATAGTCTGTCTATAACAATTTTCAGTAAGTTGAGATTTAAATATGGATTAAACAGGGGGTGTTGTTATACCTTCTTTTCGAAATTACCTTCTATATTAGCAGATGTAACACTGATCTCTATTATGAGCATTATGGAATGGCTATCCCTATATAAATGATGATGATCGCTTAAATTTTGTCCCCATGTAACATACGAGCTACACGTGTCATACGAGTGTCTCGGGAACCAATTATGTACTGGTGATTGTCATTGTATGCTTAGCGCTTTTGATACTATCATAGCGTCATACTCGAAGCGTTTAAAATGGCTTCAATCAATTGAACAAAAACACAGTCACCATCCTTGTTTTCGGCGTGGTGGAGATGCTTTTCGGTTACCAACCCTTGGGCAGGCCGGAAGTTATGGGAATCCTACTCTAAAGGGGAAGTTACCTGAACTCATAACCTACCACAATCTCTTTTTTTTAAGCGTCTCCCTCCGAATTGAGGTTGACACCGCCAATTTCCTAACACTAAACTGGTACTGAAAATTCGAACTCTGGACCTCGTGAACCCTATTTAACATGCTAATTACTACAGAAAACACAAACGAGGCATGGGAATGAAAAAATAGTGTGACGTAGTGTTTACCTCCGAACAGGGTTTTCGTCGGAGAATATAAAGAGCGAGCTGGGCCCCGGAGTAGCGGGCTGGTGGGCGCCACCCATGGTATCAGCTGGCGCCGCGCGAGCCTGCGCGCCCGCCGCCTCCTGCGCTGCCGCCAACCTGGAACGTGCAACAAAAACATTGAGAACTGGCACAAATATACAGTACACACACACACGCACTGTATACAAACATTTATTGACAACCTCCCTGGCAAAGTTATGTCTGGCCAGTATTTTCGCAAGGAATAATTTATTAAAATATAATTTGCAATCAATTTCAAAAAAACCTTTAATTTCTGCAAAAATAAGATAATTAAGTATATAGTAGATTCTTCCGGACTTCAAAATCAGTCTTCATGCCTATTATAACTTTAACAAAATGTACTAGCAAAGTTGATGTAAATTATTATACGTCTTTCTAATAATAGTATTTCTTTGGTCTCCATATACAATTTACAATAAGATGCCCTATCTTTGCCCTGTCAAATTATGCGCGTCGCATCGGGACGACCGAATTACTTTAGCTTTAGATTGAAGCTAAATCACCATCACCTCAGTGTTATTTATAATAAATATAAATATAATCTTAACGCTCTGTGATCAGTTGCCGTAGTACAGAATTTGCTCGAGGTGCCGTTTTCGCATATCAAACTTTATTCCGTAAAAATACAATAGTTTTTTTAGTTCAGTAATTTTACTCTTCGTTAGAGTCGCAAATACCGTACTTTTGTTTATTATTTTAAGAAAAAGTGTTGTGTTAAAAGCCCTAACAGAAGAACTGAGCTTTAATACAATATGAATAACATCAATTTTAATCTGATGTACAAGTATTTCAATTCTCGATAACTATTGTCCTGGTGAGGTAAGTACTTTAACAAAGTTTTTGATAGAATTTGTTTTGCTCCACGCTTTTATTGCGTGTACGGCATTATACTTATAGTACAATGCTGAGCTGGAACCTTGTACAAGATTGCCTGATAATAATATTAAATTTAAACTTAACTCGACGTCCTTTCAAATTTTATTGAATTGTGCATGTAATATGTAGGTATAGCGGATAGCCATTCAGTAAAAATAATATGCGTTTTATGGTCATAAATACGAAAATATATTTAAGAAAAACAAGCTATGTTGTCTAGCTATGACAACTATGAACCTGGTCTTACAAACATTTTGTACATTCCTATATATTTGCAATTACTAACCTCATTTATTATGTAAGCAGGTATTATTTTTGGTTTAAAGGTCGCTGGTACTTATAAAACTGTGAAATCTGATGAAGGCACCAGCAACCAAATCTTATGTTTTAAGAAGTATTGTTTCTTTATAAATCATAAACGCAATGTTTTTCTTTTTTTATATACTTAATCTAGACCTCTGCGTACAAACTATTTTTGGCCTAAATAAAGTTTTATTATTATTATTATTATTATTATTATTATGTCAGACGGTAGGCGCAGTGGGCAGCGACCCTGCTTTCTGCGTCCAAGGCCATGGGTTGGACGCACAAGAATGTTTTTCAGTGTCTGGGTGTTTATCTGTATATTAAAAATATTTACATAATAGAAAAGATATGAAAAACTTTATTGCAACAAAACACAATAGGAAAAACACTAGGAAGCATACTTATTTGTGTACAATGTGTATTATATTCATAAAAATATTCATAAGCTATCTTAGTACCCATAACACAACTAGATGGCTACATAGCCATCTAGTATACACACATGTGTATTGTCGCAGTATATTTATATTTATTATATACTATTAGTTTATTATATACTAGCGTACCCAGCCCGCTTTGGCGGGCTAGATTTTGCTTTATTTTATTTTATTTAAACAATAAACTTACATCATTAAATTTTTAGTTTAAGTCTCATAATATATTAAATCATTTATTTCTCTCCGTATTCATTCTCTTCTATTCTCTTCTCGAGTGGGTGAACATCATTATCTACACCCATGTACACCCAACAATAGAATATCATCATAGTAAATAAAAGCTGTATTTGACAGTTTGACAGTTTAAAAATAGGCGTCGATCGTCAACAAACTTTACAGGATTACTTGCCAGGATCACTTGCCAATCCGGAGATTTCCTGAAAGTGTCATTGAAATCGGTCCAGCCGTTTCGGAGCCTATACGGAACATACCCACACACTTTCTCTTTTAAATACTCGTATATAGAAGATAAACGCACATAACACAAAAAGTTAGAGGTGCGTTCCAGGGAATGAACTCTGACAGAAAGGAAGGCCGAAGCTCCACTAGGCCATCACCTGTATGGCTGTACAAAGTAACAATACCGCCGAGTGGGCAGCGACCCTGCTTTCTGAGTCCAAGGCCGTGGGTTCGATTCCCACAACTGGAGAGTGTTTGTGTGATGAACATGAATGTTTTTCAGTGTCTGGGTGTTTATCTGTATATTATAAGTATTTATGTGTATTATATTCATAAAAAAATATTCATCAGCTGTCTCAGTACCCATAACACAAGCTACGCTTACTTTGGGGCTAGATGGCGATGTGTGTATTGTCGTAGTATATTTATTTATTTATTTATAAAAAAAAAAAAAAAAATACCTTGTAATTTATTCAACAGGAGCATATTTATTCAACTTAAACATAACACAGCCGACATAGTTATTGAAATAGTTGCTCAAAGTTTTAAAACTGACTAACATTTGCCGTTTAATTGGCAATAATAACGTTATTAAGCGCGCCGGCTTCTAGCGTCGTATGAACTCGTTATGTCCTTAGACACGCGACGGTTAGAGAAAATTCATTTATTAGCACCTATCGGGACGGGCTAGTACCGATGAAACAGTTTACAAACTTATTTATTTACTAGCTGCTGCCCGGTAATATGTACGCTTCTCTTTAGTTATTAAAAAAAATCGTGGCTAACAGTTCTTTTCCGGATTAGGAAAGAGGTGTATTTGATTCCTACTCCATACTTAGGTAACAAAGTATTTTTAATTACACTATAAGCTAGTCCTTAACTTCAGTTACACCTTATCGTAAGCGATGATGCAGTCCAAGATATATTTAACCGATGTTGGTTTCTAAGCGGCATTGTACCGCAAAATCAAATTTCTTGTTCGCACAACTATGCAAGCAGGGTGGTAACTAGCTCCAGCCAAAGCCTCTCACAAAGCCAACCCAGACATAATACAGAAATTATAAATTCTCGCGTTGCCCTTGGCCATTATCAAACTTGAGACCTACAACTTAACCACACCGCTCACTCTGCGTCAGAGAGATCGTCAAAAGCTTAGATTTTTTGATTTGGTTCTACGGCTTTTTCGCAGTAAACGCTATGTCCATCTGCAAGGTGTAAGCGCCAAATTGTATCAATGTCCGTGCTTTGGTTGAACCGAACATTGGTAAAAAACAAACAAATAAACTTACGTGACACGTGTACACTTTAACAGCACACTTGATTGTGACAAAATTTTCGATAGAAATATATACTAGCTATGTTACGGCGAAACATTTTATGTTACGGCGGGATTTGTTAAAAAAAAACGGGGAAGAAACAGCAAGTTATAAAAGAACGGGATAACTTATATTATGAACACTTTCGTCGGTTTGAGGCCATCAATTATATATTTAGTATAGTAGCATTGTGTGCTCAAGGAAATTTCATAATTGCATGTAGCTTAATGACAAAGTAGTGTCAACACCCCCACGTTTTACTATAATGAAGAAGAATATTCCAGCATATATTAGAGTATTTCAGGTATTTAAAGTACGTCATTACTGCTCGTATTTAAAGAACAAAGATCCCATACACGCTATTTTATAGACATAGTTTCCAACGAAGTAATTACAATTCAATACACAGTCGATTTTAATTAAAAAGCGTCAACGTAGGCAAAAAAATACACGTACACGGATACGAAATTACTAGAAAGCGTACGATATCTGATAAAGGGAGCGCCCGTTCTGTGGAACCCAAGAGACATATAACTTGAAGCATATATCAATATTAATTAATCTAATGCATTCGTTAGCTTCTTTTTCGTCAGAAAGGTTGTGGGTAGGGTTGCTATTGTTAAATAATAAATTTATTTTAACTATGTCGATATATCGGTATAGCTTATGTGGTCAGAATTCCGGTCTTCCTTTTGGGGGGACCTATTTCGATCCCCGGCATGTACTACTAACTTTTCGAAGTTATGTGTTAAGCAATTAAATATCACTTGATTTATCGTGGAAGGAAAACATCGTGGGGAAACCTGCATGCCTGAGAGTTTCCCATAATGTTCTATAGCAAATACGTATTTGAAAATTTGATATATGTTCACAAAAATATATCTAAATTTAAGAGGAAATGCGACTGCAATCATTTAAACGTTAAATGCAAAAATAAACTTGCAGAGCAATATAACACATAAAATAAGTAATTCAATTAAAGGAAATTATATTCAATTTACAATAAATTACCAGTTGATATCTTGGCGATGTCTCTAAAAAAGTTCAGTTTGTATTAAGCGAAAGCTTATAGAAATGTCCTATATATATAGGTAATCCTTTATGTAAGTCTTTTTCCGAAATCATAAACGATATAGAATCTTGGGTGTGAATTATTGCTCTAAATAGGTTACTTCTAAAAGTATTTTCAAATGACAGTGTGAGATGGTGATAACAAAAAGAAAACCCGGCTTATTTTGTTGTGGACACCTTCTTAGATCGGAGCACGTTTGGAACTCTGGTAACTTTAGTTTTAGGATTACGAATGTATTTATCGTCAGTACTACTCACTCCTATGTACATATTTTACTTGTGAAGCACAACAAAAAACGTAGAATTGTCAACCGTTTGACATCAAATGCACAAGGAATGTGCGAATCTTTTCAAAAGATCTGTGTCCAGCACCACTGCAGGACATAGATCTTTTGAAAAGTTAGTCTTATAATTGTTATTAAAGATACTGTTAATAAAACCAAAATAGGAAAACAACATCATTATCTCCACCGATAGACGTCTACTGCAAAACACAGATCTTATGAAAAGTAATTCTTATTGTTCTTTATTAACAATATAAAGATACTGTAAGTAAAACCAAAATAAAACAATAACATCATCATCTCCACCGATAGACGTGAGGTCTAACGTTGTTTGGTTTTACTAACAGTATCTTTAATAGCAATAAGAATAACTGTTCTCGTGTGCGTGTGAAGATCTGTTTAGTGTGGAGTATAAGGATTGGAGACATTATAAATTACACCATACAGATTATCCTGCTTTTCGCGGAGTATAGCAAATGAAGCTTGATTCTCATAATAAAACTGTGCTCGTAAAGTAATAATTAGGTTCGTCCGTCCTTTAAATTGTTGTAAATTCGAAAGTTAGCAGTTTGACTATGTTATCGTTCCGACTCCTTTCGTAAGTTCCACGCTTATCTACTTAGAAAAGAGAATAAACCGATACGTCAAAAATGGCGACTGGGTTATACCATGAAGACGCTAGGTTGTTTGTATAAGTTTTCCTAAATAACCTTTGTTCCGTTGGTTTACATTATTAGGTAATTGACCTACAAAGCTTTTAATTTCATTTGGTTTAAAAGTTTTGGATTTTTTACAAGGACTTAACCAAGAGGAACAAGAGTTTGAAGTAAGTGAGCGTTTCACCACAAGAATAAGTAAAAAATAGGTTTTCCAGTTCAAATTGGAATAAAAGTGTTGTAGTATATATATATATATATATATATATATATATTTATTTATTGGACTGATTATGATCTGTTTTGCTCTTTATAATTACATCTCAATGTATTAGTTGTTGTCGTTGTATTAGTTGTAGAAATTTCTTGAATGATTCATTATATTATTATTCATATCGGTGCGACAATGTTTTTTATAACAGAAAAGGAAACTCTTAAGAGATTTAACTGCCAGTATGATAGTAGGTAGAAAAAGGGGCAACCCTAAATGTATTTTTACTGACCTACTTCTGCTATTCAATGTAGTCATGTAGCCCTGTTGTATGAAAACAAAGATTCGATGGTACTTGTTACATAATAGATTGATGACGCACGATTAGTTCGTGCTCACGGAAAGAATCGGCTCAGACTTCGTGCATAGTTTTCGCGTCTTAAAATTTTCTTTTGGCTCCCATCTAGTCAAAAATCAAATTTAACCGACATTAATCCGCATCAGTTAAAAAAAGGGTGACTTAAGAGTTTCGAGTTTGGCGTTTGTCTTTTTTCCACACATATTAATTACTAAACCCGATAATTGTTTTGAACTGAGACTTTAACTACGTTCATCATCATATCAACTCATCACCGCCCACTACAGGGCAACTGAAGGCCGTATTCCACCACGCTGGCCCAGTGCGGATTGGTGGACTCCGCGTTCCTGGGATTCGACCTCGGCCCCCCGAAAGTGAAGTCCTACCCACTGAGCTAGGACTTCACTACGTTACATATGACAAAATCTTGTACCAAAGCAGTGTGGTGGGTTCCGTATCTCTCTCGCTTTAGAGAGACGGAGTTCGTAATCCGTATTGAACAATCTAACTACTAGACCAACAAAGCAGAACTACAATGCTACCTGCATCTACCTTAAAAAACTAAAAAAAAACGAGTTGAGCTTGCGCACGAACGATTCCGTACCAAGATGCATCTTGGATCATATTGCAATATGAAACACTATTTGTTATTAACATTATTAAGATCGAATAAAATACACATAAACACGTTTCCTTTGCAAGGTTATGTGTTTAATCGACATAAGGCGACATAATTCCTCGATAGTGTCTGCCTTAAAAATATTATGCTTACATTATTTATTTTTTGTGACAGAGCTCGTCTGGGGAAGTACTATTGCCATCCTAATTTCTGCCGCAAAGCAGCATTGTTGTAATGCTGTGTTCCTTTCTGAAGAGCGTGGTTGTCGGTGTTATTACAGGGGCATGAGGCTTAACACCTACGCCTCAAATTGATGGACACAGGATGGCATATTACAGGACGTGCTCCTTGCATGCCATGTGAAGTATTGCTCTGTTTAAAGGCGATATTTCCACTTACATCAGGTGGGCCGTCTGCTTGGTGCGTCAGTTATTAGTAAAAAAATTATTTAGGCCTAATTTAGGCGTTTCATATTCTCATTCTGTGAACATTTTAACTCTTTTAATCTCTTCAACGGTTCATAATATAAAGCCACCAGTCAGACGGACGGACAGTCAGCGGAGGCTTAGTAAATAGAGTCTTGTTGGCGCTTTTCGGGTACGGAACTCAAAACAGAAATACTAGGCAGTGCTACGAGGGGCAGAGCTACGAGAGGTCTTGCACGTGTGTTAACGGTCATAGAGAGAAACAATATGTTTCGCTTTCGACAAAGTAATTAGCTAAAGCACAGCAGGCATCGATTTAGGTCAAAAGCGAAGCTCATATCAAAACAGCGTGATAACTCAATTTCGAAAGGTAAGGCGTAATTACCCGCCAACTACGCGACAGTATTGTTTTGAATAGATACCTTCCAACAAGATCAACGAACTATCATCCATTCCTACTTATATTATAAACTAGCTGTTTCATCGTTTCAATAATAACTCAGGAACCCATTATTTTTCCCCAGATGAAATGTAACATATTGCTGTTTCCAGGATGAAAACTACTTTTACGAGAAATTTCAGCACGATAAGTTAAGTGGTAAAGCCGTGCATAGGTAACAAAACGCAAATCCCGCGGGTAGCTTTTACCATTAGATTCTCCGGGATAAAAATTATACTATGTCCATTTCCAGGATGCAAGCTACATGTGTGCCAAATTTCATCAAGATCGGTTCGAAGGTTAACCGAACATAGGTAACAAACAAAAAGCTATACTTTTATAATACACGCATTTATAATATTCGTACGTGGCATGCGAAAATAGATGCCTGCTTGTTGGTTTGCTGGTCGCCTTAAGAACTGAACTTATCCGTATTCCTAGTCGTACTAATATTATAAATGTCAATGTAAGTTTGTTTGTTAGTCTTTCACGCAAAAACTTCTTAACCGATCCTCATGAAACTTTGTACACATATTTTTGGAAGTGTTAGAAGTAATATAGGATACTTTTTATTCCGACATTAACCTCGGTTCCTTTGGGAGAGCTGATGAAAGTGTTTGACGAATTTACACCATAACTCCGACAAATTATAACCTATTAAATAAATAATTTATTTTTGTACTAAAGGTTCTAATATGTATTTAATTTGCCCAAACTTTGTGTAGATCTGATGAATGTGGTTGGAGATAGAAGACAGAACTCCTCAGCGGACAGCAGCAAACTTTAATTCTTTTTAGAACTACTACTAAATTGAATGCCACATCAAAAAACAAAATCAAACGCAGACGAAGTCGCGGGCAACAGCTAGTCTCAAATAAATTTACCGAATATTTAATATAATATATACTTAAACATATAATTAAAAATATATATATATTTTTAATTGTGTTTTATTTTTAATTAATTTCATAATATTGGAGAAAATTAAAAAAAAAATATATAAATAAATGATAGTTATAAAAATGTCTTTTTACAAAGGATTCTTATAATCTATTAAACGGTAACAACTGTATCAGTAACAACTCATCATCATCATCACCAAAGCTCTAAAGACCTGAGTGCGCCTTGGTTTGGTCAAGCAAATTTCTCAGGTCAGGTCAGGCGGTCAGAAGCTTCATCTTTCCAACTCCAAAATCGCAAAACCCTCATATAACTCTCGACACCATCACTCCATCGATTAGTTAAAACTGTGTTACAGTTCATCTTACATAATAATGGTCATACGATACTGTTTATCTCGGAAAAGCATTCATTGCGCGGCGCTCCCGCGGGATTAAAACAGTAAATTAAAAAAAAATTACCAATGATTTTTACTGCTAAATTGACAAAACTTTTGAAAGAGATAGCTTATGTCGGTTATAGTATACTTTGTAAGACGGAAAAACTACCTGTTTCCGCAGAATTAAAAAAAACGAAGCAAACGCAACTTAGTCGCGAGTAAAACCTTTTTCAAAATTCATTTATTTCAAGTAGGCCTAATATAAGCACTTTTGAAACGTCAAGTCTGTCTGTATGTAGTGACTCTACCACCGGTTCAGAAGGCAGAATTCTACCGAGAAGAAGCCGGCAAGAAACTCAGCAATTGCTCTTTTCCAACATCAACAATTTACATTTTACATTTTAAAATTCATTTTTCTATCTTGTTAGATGAAAGCGGAGCCGGAAGCTTCCAAGCAACCTTGTCATTAAAAAAAATCATCAATTGTATAATAACCTCGCTGTAATAAATGTGTTTTAACACATTCTTTAAACTTATGCATTGGTAGGTCCAAAATTACCTTATGAATCATATTATAAAAGCGTATTCTCTACTATGTATTCGCTATTTAAAATAAGAAAGAGATAATCAAGTCATGCTTATCTTATGTGAGTACCGAGATATTATACCTACGCTTTTATTCTAGGCTATGATCCCATTTTCCAGGGTTAAGGAACCTAATATGCAATGATACCTAAATCCTTATAAACGTGGTTCACTGCTATATATTTTTGTGCAAGGCATAGGCATGCTATTTTTTTCTGAACTAAAGCTAATTTTTTTTTTTTATTTCTTCTACGTTGGTCTGGTGGTCGGCATATTTAAATACCGAGAGGTCTTGGCTTCGATTTCCGGGTAGGACCAAAAATTTGTATATTGAGTTTTTGTATCAAAAACCCAATTCTCAGGAGGTACTAGCCCATTAGTTTGGTTTAGTGGTGTCCACCCACCTTGAACCCACTCCCGGTGTTACTACTAACCTTTTGATATTATTTATTGTTAAAGCTCGCCATCCCTTTTTGTAGTAGCGTGGTGGAATTATGCTCATTTACCCTCCCTCCTATGAGAAGAGGAATGTGCCCAGCAGTGAGACGTTGATAGACTAGTGGCGTGATGGGTTTCCGATTGTTGTGCTAAAAATTCAATAGATAGGTACCTTGCAATGGGGTTCGTTGAGTAGGTGCAAAATCAGGTCGAGTGATCAGCCATATTGAAGGACACTGAACGTCTTGGCCTTAAAACGCCTCATTAACGAAAACACTCGAGTTATTGTCATTCGCCTATAAGAATAGGCCCTTCGCCAGCCTATATTACCCAAGATTTTTAGCCCTTTTACCCATGAAATTTACTTTTCATTAAGTATGGTGGCTGTTATAAAAGTAACAAAACAGTTTCTGTTTAAAATGCTTTTAGTATAATACGTATTCTATACGCAATACATTTGTCAGATTATTTTTTGTTTCAGTTAATTGATGTACGATATTATTTATATATTAAAACGAAAATTGCACGGACGTAGAAGTATGAAATTTCACACACTAATAGTTCATATAGGGGAGTGCAGAATACTATATATATATTTTTTTTAATAATGAATATAAAATACATTAAATAAATATAAATGAACATTACACACTACCATTGCATTTGAAATGCACGCATAAATACTGTTTATTAATAATTTTTATCAATTATAATCTGTTTTAAGAAATAGGCATATTAACTGTCATAGTCAGTGTCTTGGCGAAATCTGTGATTATAGAAGTGGGTATAGTCTTTGACAATACAACCTTAACAATGTTCAAACTTATAATCTTAATTAATTATGGATGAATTTTGACGACTGCGGGACCACTAGTAGGTATTATATAATAACACAACCATAACTATCTATCTAACCCAAGGTTAAAAGAAAGATTTATACCTATCAGGGCGTGGATAGAAATGCCATTTAAAATTAATACCTACAATACTGAAAAAAAATATAATTAATGAAATCTTTATTTCAATACTGCATTATTTGTATCACTTTCTCCCTACATCTAATATTCTGGACTATAATTACGAAAGGTGAGAAATCTCTCTAGTATTGGAAAAGTATTTTCGGCTCAACCACAGCGCCGATCTTGCCAAAATTCTACATTGGGATACAAGCTATTTCAAAGCAGAATTTCGCCAAGATCGGTCATCCTGAAAACGGACATGAAATATTTTATATAACTGAACAAAAACGACGGAAGTCACGGACAGCAACTAGCAGTGCGATAAGAGTTGATTGCTTGTGCTTGTATCAGATACATCCATATCAATACATAAAATCTGTGCCTGTGTGCTGGACATGTTCCACGCATGGAAGAAACTCGACAACCAAAACCAAAAAATGGTACATATTCTAACGATATACCTATTTACTTGTACTGTATCCTTACTTTCCCAATCTCTTATTAACTATAACATTTTAAGTAGTCTAAATAATTTAAAAAAAACCTAAAATAATTAGTAATCCCTACATATAAAATGCAATTATATTGTCCCAAAATATTAATAAAAGACTTAGAAAACTTTATCGCAAGAGGTAACTTAGACCTTTTTTTGTAATTTAGGTATTTAATCGTGCATAGCGGATAATTAAGAATAAAATAATGTTTTTTTTTTGAGATTTTTGATATAACTTTCTCTGCAACGATTTGTATTTCAATGTATATAAAAAAATCATCAAACACACTTTCGTATCTACAAAATCAGTAACATTGAAAGTAAAGCCGAAGCCGCTGCTAGTCACATCTTAAATGTCTAGGTTATCTTTTAATAGTACCATTTACGAACATTTTAAAAAGGTTAAATAGCACTGAACATATATTTAAAACCAATTAATACCTGGTATGGGCCATTTAGTGATAGTATTTAGGATTAACTTGAAACTAAACACTCTCATGATCACATTTATATCACAGATACACACGGGAAATACGATTAACACCTTAAAAAAAGAAAAAAATATTTAACGCTCGAATAAACACTGCTTCTTGTACATTTGCCACAATTAAAGTACTATGGAATACGCGTCAACTTTTTATGAATCTACCTGCATTTATCTATATAGAATGATGGATAAAAAGCCGGTAGTGACCCACCTCAAACATTATTAGTAGGAATTTTGTTACAGAGTATATATAATTTTGTTTTACTACAGAATATACGTGATTTTATATTAAATCTAAGAGTCTAATAATATACAGAAGTTACAGCTCTCTTCAATTGCCAGTAGAAAAAAAACTTCGAAAAAAGGGTGGGTTTGTATAAAAACATCCTAACTGAGATTCATTCATATCCTCTTAATATTTACCTATCTATTAGCTGTTGGGTCAAGAAAAATCAACATAGTTTGGTTTTTTAAAAATCCCGCGGGAAGCCTTTGCTATCCATTGGATAAAAGTATTGAAAGTCTCCAGGATGCAAGGTATATCTGTGCCAAATTTTGTGTCAGTGCAATGGTTGAGCAGAACAGGTGACAAACACAAAAAATTAAATAAACAAACGGATACACTAGGCGTTTAGGTAAATAATGATACAGTCTAAGGTAAAGGGCTCATCCATTAGGGTATCGCAGATATATTAAACCCACACACCTTATCGGTTTATACGCGACATCGTGCAGGAACGCTGAATCGCTTTGCGGCACGTCTTTATCAGTGGGGTTGTAATTAGCCACGGCCATAGCCTCCCACCACCGTACCAGACCAGAGAAAATTCAAAAATTATAAATTTCTAAATTGAATTAAAAATCCCCGGGATCGATCCCGGGGCCTCCAACTTGAACACCGCTGCGCTAGGGAGGTCGTCATAACAAAGGGAAGGTTCTGTTATCAGTGAAATCAAGCAAAAACAGATAATATATGGTGCATAGATAAGCCAATAAGCAGAGTCAAAAAGCATTTCAGCAGCCACGGTAGGTATCGCAAGCTCTGCGGCGGTCATTTTTGCCGGGAAATTGCCCATATCCGATCTCTGCCTGATACCTCGCCTCGTTGCTATTTGTTTTTCTATTCACTACCAATGCTACTATTTGTACTGCAGATGCCTGCTTGTATTTGGCACCTTGCATTCCGATATCAGTCATCTCAACCGATGGACGTGCAGTACTGGTTATGGGATATATTAATTTCCACACTCCACGAGTTATATATGGCTTTTTTGTACGTTTTTATTATTTAAAGATTAGCCCTAAATACCTGATCGTTAGTTATAATGCAGTATAAAATGGTAGCGGTCTAACCTGTTGGGGGAATGGCATTCATGTAAAACCCATACCTTAATTAGTTTCAACGCGACATCATACTGCAAGGCTAGCAAAGGCAGGAGCAAAAAATTATATCCTCCGATTATATCCCCTGACAAGGAATATAATTAATGTGTCTACCTGCTAATGGGAACATAGAAACACATATATTATTTGGATATTATTTCCACTGGTGCGCCAATGCTCCGAGAGTTGATAAAACTGTGGCAGATAAATTTATCTCCTTTCCACTGGGCGGTATTATTCTTCTGCCCATGCTAGCCGTGCGATTAGGGTGATTGCGTATCTCACGACAGGCGAAAAATCTCGGGATCACTGCTGTCAAACGTCACTTTTAATTACAATAAATATACAAAGAGACGTTTGCGAAACTCTTGGCTGCACGTTTTTGTCAATAGGGTGGAACTAGTCACGAACTAGAAGTCTCCCACCAAACCAAAATGTCCTGGTTTTACTGACGTTTGCGTCTCGCGCTAATATTGATCAATATGCACTACATATTGCCACCTTAGCTTCGCTGATCTTCGAGATATGTCGAGCGCCGCTTGTATGTGAATAATAAACCAGGGTATAACAATACAAAAAATTCCAGCACAGCTTTGTTCAATGCCCATTGACTTAGAACTTACTTATGAGGATCACAGTTAGTAGCCAGTTTTAAATGCGTCCAAAGTTAGCTTAAATGTTACAATTAGACATAACTAACCACAATTGCGCTTGTATCGATATCTTTAAAACTTCCTTCGTATTCAAAAAAAGAAGTCATTTAAAAAATAAAAATAAAACCATTTTATTAGTGATAAAAGTAGAAAGAATCTCATCTAAGCAAACCCAAATGGTAAAGGACTGAGCTAAAGATGAAGGGTTAGTAGGTAAGTAGATTGTGGTTACCAGAGTCAAAGTCAAATGTCTCTTTATTTAATTAAGCACGTAGATGGTAATTTTGATGCGTTGATTACATACAAAATTTGTACGTAGTAGTGAGCAGTGATGGTGATAGCTACATTCGTAAACTTAAAAGTAAAGCTAGGAGGGTTCCAAACGCCGAGTGTTCTTTCGGTGTCCTTCTTGTTATCACCATCTCACATTGTCATTTGAAAATATTTAAGAAGCAACCTGGTTAGAGCTATTGCTCTAAGCTAGCTTAGTTCACACCTAAGCTTTTTTATCGTTTACCTAACCGATATCACTATCCAATCCTACCTACCTAACATTATTTTCCGCCATCTTTGAATGCTTGCAAAATATGCAACTGTCAGACAAACAGCAATAAAATTAAAAATAATTGTTAATATTTTGGTTTCAACCTAGATACCTACCAAGAGAACTTAAATATTCATTTGTAATTTGGAAAAACTTCCGGTATTTACAACTCATCAAGTTTTCGTTAGAATCAGACGGAGTATGTTTACAAACAGTATACAAAGTAAACATTGCAATGTTTTACCGTATTATTATGTAAACCCAATAAGGGTTCATCAGTTTTGTACATATTTGTGACTTAAGTGTTTGATCACACGACAAGTCGCGGGACAAAATGTTGTTAAAGCCCTTTTGTATAAAAAAAAGATGAGTGCACAATATGACGACAAGGCGTAATGACCCAGCAGAGATAGGACGAAATTTGTCTATTTCCGTCGCACTCACTCGGGGAAAGTTACCGATTTATCTATCAGATGTGCCCCTTTTTATCGATTTAAAATCTTAGACAGTGGTGCCAATTTCATTATGCGATTTTGACAGGTTTAAAATGTGTGTAACCACGGCCGAAACGTAGCACCAGGCGAAACGGATGGCTATCCTTTTGTTTACAATTCTTTATTGCACTTTAACATAAAAAAGAAACACGACATTGACGAAACCTGATACCTGGAGGCATTTTTTACCAGTCTAACTTTTGGTAAAGTGGACAGGATTGAAATAATTGTGCGTAGATAAATATGACATGAAAAGTAAAAATAACAAAAATCTGAGAAGTAAGTTCCATTCAAATAACAAAAGAAATTATTTAAAACATTTTATTTAACACATAAAATAAAACAAATAAGAAATATAGATATACCATACATGACCAATTAATACATAAATAATACATAGATACAAGTTTGCTTGGAGGATATCACTCCTCTCTCGCAAGACAGAATAGTTATTGCAAAAATCATGATGTTGTCAAACGCATTTTTCTACACTTTTATATGGCTTGTAGCGGTAGCATATGCACCATGTTGTCCTGATCGAACGGAGTCTTAAAATGTACTTCAATTTTTTGTTGAGTAGCGAGGTTCTTTGGCGTGACAAACGCCAATAACTCGTTCTGCGCTGCACGTCCATTCAGTAATGGCGACGTGAAGCTATTCTAGTTAACGATATAGGAAAACATTTCCTTACGTTTTTCTAGTATAGGACGTTCTTTATGTAGTTGCGTTGTCGTTTAAAGTATCAGTCTTCTTCTGCGTTATCTCGTACTCTACGGTGTTTAATAAACCCTATGTATCAATTCATAGTGCAATCTATATCCTTTGCTTTCAGTCAAATAATTTCAGTAGTTTTAACGTGAAAGAGTAACAAACATTCATACCACCAATACATCATATTTGGCAAATTCACGTTCTATTGTTCCATTCCGATGTATAAGAGTCTGTGCCTCAAATACACTCTCAGTCCAGTACAACGAAGTCATTGTGTCTACTGGTATCTCTGTCTAAATTCTACTTTATTTATTTATTTATATTTTTAGTATATTTACAGCTAGCCAAAACGTATACTAAGTAATTTACAGATGTACATTACAAAAATATTATTTAATTTGTCTGAATATAATTTAGGAACTTAGCAAAACTTATTACGTAGTACTTTGTTGGGCAGAATATGATTGCCACTGTCTACTATCCACATTTGCAATAATAAAGTGATACCAGACGTCCCTAACATTCGTTAAACTAGTTCCCGAAACTACAAACGTATATTTATATTGATTTAATTATTTATTAATGCAAGCGGCATAACACCGTGAACCAAGGCTGTGGAAAGGAAGGGGTTAAGGATGTATAGTCCACAACGCTGGCCCTGTGCGGATTAGTGGACACACACCTTTGAGAACAATATGGAGAACTCTCGGGTGTCCAGGTTTCCTCATTATTATTTGCCGTTGAAGCAAGTGATATTTAAATTGCTTAACGGACATAAATTAGAAAAGCTAGAGGTGCGTACTAGGATTCCAACTCGGCCCCCACAAAATGGAGTCGAAGTCCCACCCACTGGGCTATCACCAAGCGGTGATAGCACTCATTATAAACATTCGATAAAGCTACGCGCGTAATGATAATTGCAAATTACCAAACAAGGTAAGCATGAAATCTCAAGAGTCGTCGCTTTGGAAAATGCAGCGTCGCGTTAGTAGCCTAGCTGGTCAGACGAAAATAAATAAAAAAGGGAGCTGGCATAAGACCGTGGGATTTGGAAATTTCCGCAAACCTGCAACCCCGATGACGTAACTGGCGCTGGAGTCGAAAGGGCGCGAGCGCGATGAAAAAGTTGTTTAGGGGTAGATTCAGGCGCAAACGCAGTTTTTTCTGTTTTAGTGTCGATAGCTTAGTTACATATTGAATTTGTTTTACTGTATTTGTTTCGTTTTAATGAGTGATCAAGTACTTCCCACGTTTCTCATTTAACTGCCTAATTATTTTCATATTTGAGTGAGAGTGTTGTGGTCTTAAGACATAATATTGTTAACACTACAAAATACCAATGTCCAATAATAGAAGTCCATCGGTTTTTATGATGACGAAACAGCCTAGCCATTAGCTATAAACCTAAAGATACGTCAACAATAACCCGAATCAAATCGTAGTGTATGATTACGTATTGTGCGTTGAGGCAATTGAATAAAAATAAATATTTTATTCAATTTAGATTTTTATTAAAAATATCAGTATTTTATTGTTTCCATTATTTTTTATCGCTTTAATATTATAACTTAACACTATGCCTACCAATAATAGTCTATGTTGGTGTGATGTTGTAAGCTAATTTAGCACTATACAAGTAACAATATTAATATTAGAAGTAAAAATAAACTTGTAGTGCAGTTTACTAGGCTGCATAAAATTAGAAATCATTTAACGATAATTGTGTATCTTTTTATAACAAATTACTAGATGAAATCCTTAAGATGTCTCTCAATAAGTTCAAAGTTTACATAAAACGTAAGCTTATAGAAAAATCCTATTATAATATTAAGAATTACATGTATGATAAAAAAGCTTGGGTATGAATTGCTCTAACTTCACAGCTCAACATTAACTGGACTGTGAGATGGTGATAAAAAAAAACCTGGCTATGTTTATTGTGTTCTCTTCTTAGACCAGGGCGCGTTTGGAACCCTCCTAGCTTTAGTTTTAAGTTAACGAATGCAGTTATCACCATCACTAACATTAGTGTAACATGTTAATCGTGCTATGAACGCTCCATTAGTGCCTGTAATAATGTCTACATGAATAAAATATTTTTGAATTTGAATTCATTTACCTGAGTTTACCTGAGCTTAGCAAGAAGGCATTATTATTATATAAAAAAAAATCTATAGCTGTTATTGATAGCCAAGGTAATGTCATCAATGTGTTTTTGAGTGTTTCTTACATAATCGAATTTAGAGTTCCATACCGAACCGAAATTCATAAGTTGTATGAAACCTTATTGGGTTTATTTATAAATATAATATTATAAATAAACCCAATAAGGGTACTATATATATAATATAATATTAGATTCAGTGCCTGCCTTATTATTATAATTTACTCACTCGAAAGTAGTTTTTAAATAAGTATCGAAATAATAACCTCAAAGCAATATGGACTTGATATGATTCATTTTAGATTCGCAAATTCTGTAGGAAATACAAATTTTTTTTTTAAAAAAAGTTTTAATCATAGTCATTAATGAATTTGTGATTTAAAACAAGGTGGAAAAGAGACACTTTGTCTCTGACGTTAGTTATTCGATAGATACTCAAATCACAAAATTTAACTAAACACGCGACGCTTGGACTCTATTTGTAATGTATGGCGTGCTATGTTTATTTATTTAACAAACACATTATTTATCTAATGTTTGTTCTGAATCTAATATTTCCTATGAGGGAGTCAACATGGTTAGCGTGTTATTAAAACAGGGTGCTTTATCTAAGCGATAAGATATTGTGTTTATTATTGTGAACATAACTCGCTTTGATTACTTAGTATTATTATTATTATGTACATTTTAGCTCTGTGGTATAGATGATCTGTAAAATAACTATAGTTACTGCTAGAAGCCGAAGTGGCAAAGGATGGGGCATATAGTTCTTAGACAGGGTTCCTAGAGATCTAGAATAGTGACCTCCGAAAACGCAGCGTTGGTAGACTCCATACGACGTGGGCAGACGAAATCGACGATGAACGAGTTGCATTTCATTGGTGCCAAACGGCACAAGACCATGGAATTGGTTATTGTAATCAGGCTGATGATAAGCTCAGTGATCAATACAGTTTGGCAGTGCTTATTGTATCTGATTCGTTGGTCTGGTAGTTAGCATTTTCAACTACGGACTCAATGGCTTGGGTTCGATGCCAGGATCAGATACTGTTATAGGTATTTGTTTTTTTAAAAAATAATTCTGTATCTGTCTGAAGTTTCTGCGTTGTCCATCCCAGCGCATCGAGGAGCTCGTTTGTGTGTGTTTTTGACAACCTTCCTGGCTAATTTGTGAGCGCTGTGAATTTAAGTAGGAGGTCCCGGGTTCGATGCCCGGTAGGCGCAATTTGGAAATTTATAATTTCTGAATTTTCTCCGGTCTAGTCTGTTGGGAGGCTTTGGCCTTGTCTAGTTACCACCCTATCGACAACGACGTGCCGCCGAGTGACTTAGTGGACCGGTGCAATGTCGCGTAGTAACCAATCACGGGTACGACTACCTAACTCCCTAACAGATTAGCCCGCTACCATCTTAGACTGCACTATCAATTACCATCAGGTGAGGTTGCAGCCAAGCTTGTAGTGGATTAATAAAAAAAATGTTATCAATAACATATTCTGACAGTAATCGTTAAAGCCCACCAACCCGCAATGGAATAGTTGATCTTTTCTCTAAAATTTTCTCTCCTATTATAAAGGACGAAGAAATTGCTGATTCGAGCAGTGTGACGTTAATATGTAGGGCAGAGGTTATCTTATAGTAGCTGACGATTTGTCTGGTGCCAAGAAAATAATGCTTAAGTTGTTTTAAGTATAAGATGATGATAAAAAGAACAATATCCGGCTGAGTTTTTGGTGATTTTCGACCAGGGTCACGTTGAAACGTGACCCTCCAACCTCCATCACCTTGTATCTTAATGATAACCGATATGTATCCATCAACCTCAAAATAAAAATCATGTATGAATTGAGTTTTCTTTTATGATGTGATAAAAGCCCATAAAAGAATAAAGAATGTTTGATTCAATTTGTTTAAAACAATTGTCTTCGTGCTATGGATATCCATCAGTCTTTACAAAGACACCGCACCGTCACGTTATACCTATGTGTTCCTACCTATAGCTAAAAATATCTGCTCGAACCCAGTTGTCTGTAATAATTGTTTATATACGCATAAGTTATTGATTATCAAGTACCTACATTACGATTGAGTGATTTAACGGTTATCGATAGATAGAATAGCATCGTTGAGAGCGCGTAGTTAGCTACGCGGTCTTAACGATGATTTGTATTGTATTTTTTTTTGCTACTATACTCGTATCTAATGGTAGTATTTGTTTATTCTTTAAAATAATTGTTTTATAAATATAACCTAAAATAAACTATTTAAAACTAAATAAAATCTAAAACGTCCTCGAAACCACCGCAGCAAGGCACAGTTCCTAAGATGCTGACAGCATTGCCCCTTTGGATAGCTACTATATCTTTATATATATAATTCTTGTGTGCGTGTGTATGTCACTGAACTCCTCCTAAACGGCTGGACCGATTTGAATGAATTTTTTGGTATGTCTTTGGGTGGCACCCTGAATGGTTTAGATTCACAAATCAGCCCGACAGATGGCGCTGGGGTCCGCTTGTCTTATATAATACTACTAATATTATAATTGTCAAAGTGTGGTTGTTTGTTACTCAATCATGCAAAAACGGCTGAACGGATCTGGATGTAATTTGGCACACATGTAGCCTTTGACATGGAAAATAATATAGGCTACCTTTTATCCCGGGAAATAAGAGAGATCCAGTGGGAATAAAAAACCTTAATCCACTCGATCGAAGATCCGGGTAAGTAATAAACCATAATAATACAGTTATTCATTATTATTAGAAATAACGGTCCTGCCGTTATTTAACATAAATTTTAAAATTAGTGTTTATGAAATAATAAACCTCAGTCTGTTAGAGTTCGGCAGATACGTTCTGGAAAAAAAAATGGTTCGATGCAAAACTTCATACAAACCGGTTGAGTTTATACGGAGAACACAAAATATATTGATTTAAATATTATATTCGATAATTTTTATAAGAGGCAAAAAATCCCCCGAGGAGGGGATTGGTTGGACTCATTTGTTTTTTTTGTTGGTTCACCACAATACATCTTTAGTATGTTAATGGAAATTGACACTTCGGATTATACTCCGTTTGTTAGGTGATAGGAACTCCATCGGGTTATTTTGTCTTAGTATATATAGGTAATACCTATACAAAAATCTATTATGCTAAATCTATATATACATATATATAATTCGATTTTATTAGATTAGGCTAACATTTCAAATAACAAAAAGATGACGAAATACATGGTTTCCATATATATGGATATATATCAAATCTGATTAATGTACCACTGCTAGAGACGGAGTCTTGAGCATAGATTCACCACTATTACTCTTACCAATTACTATTCTAACATATTAGTGATAAAAACCGGAACTGACGGTGTTACGATGTGCTCTCGGAAACAAAGGGGGTGAAATGAGTAAATTCCTGACTCCGGGCTGGTACTATGAATCCCTAACAGAAAGTCCTATCAATACACATAACACATGAATCATTGGCTGTAAATGCTAACCACTTGACCAAAAAAGAAGTAGATTTATAAAAATCTATTTATCAGCCTACGCAGCTAATAAACTTAAGAAATAGGTAAGGTCGTTATGGTAAAAGTGAACTTTGAAATCCTGTGGGTGAAAGTGTGTGTGGGTTAAATGTTAATAGTTCACTTTATAATGATTTAGACAGATATTGTCTTGTAGAATTATATGAGAAAAAATATAACTACACTATTTCTCCCACACAGTGTGCTGTGTGTAAATACTTTATTGAAAGGGTTGTTTAATAGAACCTTTTTAAGATTCGATAATTTTATAGTTATATATTCATTATTTATATTTTAAAAATTCTCTCAGTGCTTCGCAGATTTACTCGCGGTTATTTTGCGCGTTAGCGTTATGCTAGCTAGCATACTATTTCTTAATAATTAATAAAATTAACGAATTAAGAAATCTTATTATTTGTATGATGAATCTGTTATTATACTAATAATAAGATTTCATTTGATTTCAGCAAACACACTGAATGTGATGAAACACGTAGAACTTACTACGTGGCTATAACGTAGAACGTCTGTTGATTTGCCTTGATTTCCATTTTGACTTGGTGACAATATAACCATCTCAAGTATATTATATATACACTGCCTGTATTATTCTAACAATAAAATTATTTTATTGTATTATTTTCAGTCCAAAATTACACATCCTCTTCCTTTTTTGGAGTCGATTAAAAGTAGCGTGGGTTCAAAAAAATTGGCAATCTTACCCAGGTTGTAAGGAATAAATTTTGCCATGAAACCTCACGTCTACACAAAGGTAAATCTATAATAACACCACCTTTGTTTAACCTTTCATTTTAATCTCCTGCAGTTTTCATATTAAAATATTACAACGTTTTCTTTTTAAACCTACGCAATTTACTTTACAAAGAATAAAGAACTACAAAACGTGCAAATAAAAATCGAATGTTGTAAAGCTAATTACTTAGGGCATTAGAATTGGCGTGGGTGAAATTGTATACATATTTTTTTTTATTAAAATCATAATATTGCAATTTATAGGATACTATAAACTTTGTTGCCCGCGACTTCTTCCGCGTTCGTTTTTGTTTTTAAAGCATCCCGTAGTTGCAGTCTTTTTGGGAAATGTGCGGCATTAAGCTAAGGTGTTCTTAGGTACTCAGTTCTACACCTTTTAAATGTAGGTACTTTAATTTTTTTTAACTCTCGATAACG
The DNA here is from genome assembly GCF_905163445.1 of Pararge aegeria. Classification (NCBI taxonomy): domain Eukaryota; kingdom Metazoa; phylum Arthropoda; class Insecta; order Lepidoptera; family Nymphalidae; genus Pararge; species Pararge aegeria. Next base: position 5,278,102 of record NC_053183.1, read on the forward strand.
TCTTAACTAATTGTCTATATAAATGAATTAAACATTATTTTACTGCTATATTGGTGATGATAAAACCATTTATTTAAATATAATATCACCCACTTTTGTTTCCAAAAGCTGCTCAAAGTAGTAATGAGTACTTTAATCATGTAGTACATACTTTATATGTATCTCAATAGTTTTGTCAGCGCACGCCAAGTAAAGAAATTTCATAGGCAGAATGTATTTTCTTTGGCTTACATTATTACAATTTTCTTAAGAATTTATCATATTTACAAAATTTGCAATGAAAATTTATAAATATATAATGTGTTTTGACAATTGCAACCAAGTTAGAGCGAGCGTTATCTATCATTAATAATTACTTAATTAAGATAAAACAGCACTAAAGAGGAAAAGTTAAAACTACAAGGATTTTTTTGTAGATTTAGAATAAAACTACGCAGGCAGACAGAAAGACACACACACCCACTGACACACACACACACACACACACACACACACACACACACACACACACACACACAAACACACACACACACACACACAGATTTGTGTTCTACAATAGTACATGATGCTATGCACAATAAAATATACTTTAATTGTGCAATTATTATTATTAATATATACCTATTTTGTTTACATGTGTTTAAGATAAATGAGAAAAAATAAATCTAAAGCCTTGCCTGAAGTAAAAAACAACAGTATAACTAACAAAATTAGATGGTCAATGTTATTATATTGTGGGTTTGTTCAATTCGGAACATGCTACCCTCATCTGAGTTACTTCAAAGATATTCACCACTGCCTACGCTTAAAAGCCACTTCACAGATATCATAAAGTTTTCTAGTCTCCTTGGATAAAGGAAAAGCCAAAACAGGGTTACAGACACCCAATTCCCGCAAATCAAGATTGAATTTAGCCCTAAACGAGAGTCTTTGTATGTTTGAAACCACGTTTTACCATTTTGGCATGAAACCCTAGAAAATCATAAGACGTGTAGGTTGACAATGTTGCAAAATAGTAAAGCTCGATGGAATTGGGCGAAAATAGGCAATCGTGGAACGCGTGTTTGTTGACAGAGTGCGAACACGCCCGTATCGACCTCCGACCTATCGTAAATCCTCGGACGCCTGTATTGTTTACCCACAGTGGCGCCGATTTGTCCTTTCGCAGCCATACTGAGAAAGTAGGTGAGAAGATCGATTTAAAGCGTCGTCAGGAAGAAGAAGGAGTAGAAGTAGAAGTATTACCAATTACTTGTAAACTAATAAAGTTTCATTAATTCAAAATACATAACTTTGAGACGTTTATTAGTTTTATTACATCGAGATATTTCTATCACAATTTTTTTAAGTGCTTATTTCGCAAATCGATTAACCCTAGTCACAAAATAAAATATCTACCACGCCTCGCAATCATACAACAACAATATCTGTTGTTTATCAACAGTTGTTGCAATTTGCCGATTTTGAAACATACCTGCTATTTATTATGTACCTACTAAGAAACTAAGCAGTAGAGTTTGACTGAGCTTTAAATTTTATAATCTGACGGGACCATGATAGTTAGATATATTATCTCGCGGACTTTTTTGTAGACTTATAACAATGAGTTCTGAAATCACGTACTACATAATTTTTATGTTACAACAATATTCATAGACAAAATTTATTTTCTTTGGGTTACATTATTACAATTTTTTAAGGATTTACAATTTTTTTGAAAACAAATGATAGCCTTTGTTACTTTTATAAGTGAAGAAATGCTTAAAATCGTTCCAGTATTTTCGTAGCATATTCTGTACAATCAAACAAAAACAAAAAATATATATATTATATAAAAGGCATAAATAAGAACTGCCGACTAATATACTGTTTAATTTTGTTTTTTATGGTTTTAACGAAACATACGAGTATAGGTAAATTGTAGCATTCACTATTTGTCTGCTCAGTGCTTTACAATTAATCAATTCAAATGAAAATTATCTAAGATACAATACAAACAATTCACATTATAAACTTAATAAATCACTTCACTTACTGCTATCACCGAGTGACTGTCACGCGAAATCAAAACACTACCCATCCAAAAAGTCAAACACCCATCTAATACAGTCCAGTATATACAATGTATAAGTGTGAACATGCGTATACGTGTACACAGTATGTTATGTTATACTACCCATAGCTAGTCTGGCGCAATACGTCATGAACATATCGTGGTCTTAATATGTGACACGAAACTATAAATTTTTCCCGTACCAAAAATTACTCAACGCGGCTAAAGAAGAATTCACTTTTAAATAGGAAGGAAGTCGTTAAACACGAACATTTAAATTCAAAATCGTTCGCTCATATCTGGCTATTCGTGTTTTATACAGACCTATGCTGACAAGCTCAGCGAACGCGTATTTGTTGACACGCATGTAAGATGCCCTCCCGACCTCCAATCGGGCGGGCTCGTATCTCCACAGACGCCTGCCACAGCCATGCCGGCGCCGAATCGTCGTTTCTCGGAAGGACCCAAGGACGCCTATCTGGCGGTTCTCCAGACAACTTAACTGCAACTAGGGATGCCAGATTCAACTAATTCCCCAAGAAATTTCTCCTATTCATTTACAATATAGATCTTAAACCCATTTATCATGTCACATGTTGGAGCTGAGACAAAAAAAGATCTAAAACATTATTTTTCCGTTTCGAGCAACTCTTTGCAAATTGAGCTCTACTACTCTTTGGTACGGGAAATAAACTAAGCTAACATAAAAGGAGGTACATTTCTACTTTCACACGGGCAATATTGTACGACAGTGTGAACTTTTCTCTATCTGCCTTTGAGAATCCCGCGAAAATTAATATTTTTAAGGGACTCTTCTAAAGCCTTTTTGTTGTCAGGCCATGAGACAAATTATAAGAAATGTTCCTCCTTGTACGTTTAAAATCTTCTGAATTAAAGGCGAGATTATAAACAAAACTCCAAACATATTAATTTGTATGTCTGTGCTAAGAGTATGGATATCTATATTATAATAATACCCTCCAAGGTGCAAGTATGTACCATGTTCATGTACCTTACATGACTATAACGGTCGTCATCCGAATATTAAAGTTTGGTATAGTCTTGAAAATAATGATCATCATACGAAGTAAGAATTCTTATTAAAAACGTGCGAATGTATTGTTCATAAAATAAGTTGTTTTTTTTTACCAAGCATTTTTTAAACACTTCAAACAAAGGCTTTTTTGTGTACTACCAGAGTTTGAAATACTTTAATTACTCTACAATTTGTTTAAAGCCGCGTAAAAATGTTCTTAATCACTAATGAAAATAAATAATTGGCGCATCGCAGTGAGTCTTCATTAAACGCCAATTTGGTAATGGAACTCTCAGAACGTCCCGGAACTCCCCCCGGCCTGGGCACCTTAGCTGCAACTGTTATGTAACCTACACGTTCATTAACAACTAACTTTGCGAGTTTGTTGTGGAACGGATTAAATTTTTTAAGCCTGCCTAATTGAGGTTCGCTCTTTCCTGCTTCTCTTTTTGGTTCTGGCTCGCAATACTTAGTAGGTAGGTATATGTGCGTTACACGTTAATGAGGAACAGTTTTTGGTTGAGCTGTTATATATTCTGTTCGTTTAAAATTCGGTAAATATAATGAATGTGTGATGCAATGTATTTACTGTTTTTCTACTGGCGGTAGAGGTTTTGACGATCTCCCTGCCAGAGCATTACATGTGGTCTTATATATTATAATATTTTGGATATTTAAAATATGGGGATATTTTGGGTATTTAAAATTTCTGTAGTCTCTTCTGATCGAAAGCTTCGGCCGTCCTATATCCTCCTAGGTCCTTATCACCTTACCGATAAATATGTACCGCCAAGTTATTTGCACTTCACTGCGTAGAAACCAATTAGACGTATGTTATGAATATAACCCTAAAAGGTTTAGCCCTTTACCATATTAGGCTATATCATTACTTATACCCAGGTTGTCATTCATCAGGTGTCAGAATCAGAGGTGATAAACAGAATTACCAGAAAATGGTTATATTTTACGCTTTTCTTATAAAAGCGTAAAATTTCCTACGACAAGGCTCAGTCAGTATATTTTGATATATTATATTATTCCTGGATACGAACTACAAAATAAATTAATATTTATAAAACCAATTCCTCAAGATCCAAACTTCATTGATATCTACCAAAAAAATTGCAAATTCCTGTTAAGTTGTCATAATTAACTTTTTGGTAAAATCCTTACAATATCGTGTTCATTTAAGGTAAAAGTTCCCCAAAAGACGTCGCATACTCATTATTCATTGCTCTTAGACCCGTATAGTTTATTACATTTCGGAGAAATAGTTAGCACGTCATTAGTGAGTCACTTGATGATGTGAGGTAAATGGTTCAGCTATTCATCGTTTGCTAAAAACAAACAGGTCAAAGTCTATTTCACCCCTCAATAGCATATAGTATGAGCAAATTGAAGCACTATTGTGATCCCCCTGAAAGAGAGGCCAGTCTAAACCAACACTACATGCAATATCAGTAGATAAGAAATATTTTTCTGTTTATTTTTTTATAAATATACAACGACAATACACACATCGCCATCTAGCCCAAAAAGTAAGCGCAGCTTGTTTTATGGGTACTAGGATAACTGTTGTATATTTTTTATAAATAATATACATAAACACTTATAACATATAGATAAACACCCAGACACTGAAAAACATTCATGCTCTTCTCACAAACATTTTCCAGTTGTGGGAATCGCACCCACTGCCTTGGACTCAGAAAGCAGGGTCGCTGCCCACTGCGCCAGTCGGCCGTTGTATTGCCTATTACCAATGTAAACGATACCAAAGGTCAATGGTCGCAGAAGAGGGCGATATTTAAAATATCGATAGTAGTATGCTTCACTACCATAGTGGCTATCTTGAATCATACAATGTACTTCAGAACTTTAATTCTGTTGACTCGCAATGAAAAGTTTTGCAGGGGACGTCAGCTTACTCAGCTTTATGCTTATTGCATTTCGGAGAAGTAAGGCCCACGCTTGCGTGAGTCATATTGTTGTTGAAGCTTGCCAACTTTAAAAAATGAGGACGTTCTCAAGTGTATGGTTTGTGCGTATGTTACGCGATACCTCCTCTAATTGTTAACTGATTTTAATGATTCCCTTTTTATTGAGAATGGTATGGCTCTGATATATTCTTCAAATAATTCAATTCCGCATTCCTTTTAAAAAGCTTCTTAATCTATACGGAACTTTTGCTATTGCTTTTTCCGCTAATTGTGACTCATTTTAATGATGATAGTGTTATTGAGTACCTACAGCTTATATCCGATATTTTTTATTCTATTTTATTATTCAAATTTAATTTCAACCAACATTTTATTATAGCATCAGCATTTAGAAAACTTGCATTAATGGTGAGGATACGGAAATAAACTGTACTTTTTGAAATAGCTAAGAAAAATTCGAATCAGACGGATATGTCGAAAATAAGGCTTGTTATATTATATTGCCTATTAATGAACTTAGACCTTTATTAAGAAAGGTAGGGTAAGACGATGTGACTAAAGGTCATGCATACCTAACAATCAATATAATATTAGAAGATAAAACACTTTATTGCACACATAAACATCAAATAACGTCAGACAGAGTAATTAAGTGGAAAAAGCCTATAGGTACTTACCCTATTATTATTTGATAATTATTAAAACCTAGTAGGTTAAACTGTGATCACATAGCATTACTTTTTAAATCAAGAATATTGGCGTAGTATTAACACAGGATATGCCAATACTACGCCAATACTCGCCAATGTTCTTTTTGCTATCACCATCTCACATTGTGGTTTAAAAAAAATTTAAGAAGCAACCTGGTTGGAGGAATTGTTCAAACCCAAGCGTTTTTGTCGTCTACGTAATCCTTTATACTATCATAGGACTTTTCTCAATCAAGCATTCGCTTAATAAAAACTTTGAACCTTTTTTAGAGACATACCCAAGATGTTACCAGTCCATTAATAAAAATAATAAATGCTTGTTTGCTTGTAGTGTTTGGCTCAACTGAGACGTCGATTTTGGCACAGAAAAAGCTCACATCCTGTTAGCTGTTAGAGAAAATGTTAGCAAATCTACCTTTGGTTAAAGATAAAAGGTATCTTTGTTCAGACTGGTCAAAATTATGTATAATCTGTGGTCGGTATAAGTTAGAGTAGGAATTCAAAATGATAAGAACCCAGATCAAAAAAGAAAGGTCACATAAAATGGAGGGAATAATGGAGGTACGGATAGAAGTGTCAAAAGAAGATTGAAGAAGTTATGTCTTTGTAGTCAAATAAAAGTGTGATATAAGTTCAGATAGATTAATGTTTGAGTTCATAATGTGCTATGTAGTAATTAGAGATACTACTCGCTAAAACGATTAAACGTTATAAGATATGAATATGGGGTTTCTTTTAGTTCAGATACTTTTTATTCCGGAAAAGCACCAACACATTCCTGGGGTTTTAAAATAAACCTTTGTTACCTATACACGCTTGGCAGCTAAACCTAAAGATCTTGACGATATACTGGTACCGATAATTTTTTTTAAAACGACATAATCCTACCAAATAAATCCGAATATTAAAAAGCGGTAAAATCTTATTATCTTGCTCAGTGATAATAAGATAAAGAAATAAGAAGAAGACGTAAAATATATATACTTACCTACATATATATTTTTTCTTTTCTAGTATTTATAGCTCGATATGATATACATGAAGCGGTGATAGTCCAGTGGGTACCTAAAATTTTTCTGAGTTACGTGCGTTTTAAAATGACATTTGCTTCAACGGGTCAAGAAAACATCGTGAGGAAAAGTGCGTGCCTGAGACTTCATAATTTTCTCATAGGTGTGTGGAGTCGATCAAACAGCAACACCAGTGTTGTGGACTATGGCCTTAACCCCTTCTCATTGTGAGACCCGTGCCCTGAAATGGGCCGATAATGGCTGGATAAGATTATGATGATGACAGTTTATTAGTTTAGTAAATTATACTGGTTCATTTCCTTTTATATACATGGCGTTTTTGACACCTTTCATATATTTTTCTTATTTGTGCAATTTTGTTTATTTATTCGTATGTAGTTATTTGAAGTTTAATTTTTATTATAAACTACCCATTTGTTTTCACTCGTGTTGTCCTAGTCTTAAGGTTGGTGGAAGCGATCGCTACTAAGCGATAAGGCCGACTTTTGTATTTTATTCCTATTTTTGTGTTTTTCTCGAATTTTCCTTTATTTTTCTTACTGGTTAGTGGTATACAAATAAAGAGAATAAAATATAACAACGGCAAAGCACATTTACTTCAGGAAGATTTTACATATTTTCAACAATAAGTAACATCTTTCTTTGTACACTCATTACTAAAATAGACGATAGATGGCGTTACCAATAAGATAAAACAAGTTTTATTACGGTATCAGTTCAACGTGATCCACCAGTAATAAATTCTAGAACATAGCATTCTATTACAATGCACGAAGTATGAGTGCAATGAGTAAGTCCTACCTACCAGTACCAGTAATCAGTATCGATTTTTGAATAACGTATGACTTTCTGTAAACAAACAATGTTTTCTAACTGAAAACATTAACACTATTGACGCTGAACTTTTCAGACGTATATATTCCTGGCGCAAACACGCAGCTATCTAAAGAGAACATACAGTTGGTTTTATTTATAGTAAATAGCATAGAAAGAAACCCACAACGGTTAAAAAAATTAAAGTCTCATTTAGTGCTTGACCTCGTTGAAAAAGTATTTCAAATTTTGAGCTTTTTTATTGTGATTCCAATATAACGAACTTACTTTTACAATACTGTAATGAAAAATGTATAAAATATTTGCGCATTGGACAAAGTTGTAAGTCAAATCATAACGTTTATTAAATCAAAATAAATCAAATCAAATTAATTAGCTATAAAACCGATGCAACGTATTCAAGCATCACTTATGTCTATACAAAGCAGCCACAAGTCATTATCAACTTAGTTTTATGTAGAGTTGTAAGGAATCCTACTTTATGTATTGTGTTCTGAAATACTCGTGTGCGTGAACATTTTCAAATTGACAAAATATGTTGCCCTTACAAAATAACAGATTCACGCATAAAGTGACGTTTGTAACTTTAAAAGTTGCACTAAGGTTAGAGTTATTGTTGGTGAAAAGAAAAAAGTTGGGAGATACGTGTCCCCATATGAGAGTGGTTTTATACACCTACTTAGAAGTTCAGAACGTGTTCGTATTACTTAGGGGAGAAGTCAAAGCAAAATAGCTGTTTGAGTAATTTGGCTGTTGCTATTTTTATGTTCGTTGTTTGTGAAAGTAAACTATAGAGTTGTTAAGTTGTTTTCATCGTAGAAAGAACACAAATACCATATATATAATAGTTATAATTGGTCGTAATCATCACGAAACAGGAGTGGCTTTTTCTATTACATCTTCGCTCTCTTAGTCTAATTAAATTATAGGCTAGTTCAATATTTTTACACACTTGTGTACTTGACGATCTTTATTTTATCGTGACATAGCGAGTCTACAAAAGTGATCTATAATATTATTGTGGCGACAACCCATTTTAGTTCCGAGAGGGTGTGTGAGTGACTTTTATATGTTCGCTCTTCTAAGCAAATTAATTGGTTGATTATACTTTTGTTAATTAGAAATGTTAAGAGAACTTAACGGTCCCTATTTTATCATAACACTAGTTATATACTGTAATCGGTATCTTAGTCACCGGGTCTACAACACTGATCCACAATGTTTAGTCAACAAATCTTATTATGTCCCGGGAAAGTGTAGTCATTTTCGAGGGTGCGATTCATAAGAACTGAGATTCTGTTAGATCATAATGTGTGTGTTGTTGAAATGGCAGATAAATTTAACCTCCGTGACGCAGTGTTGAATAGTGTTGTCTTATTAGTGAGAGCTTCCGGGTTCGATCTCCGGAAGGGGTAGTTTAGGTATTTATAATTTCCGAATTGTCAGTTTCATGGTATGGCAGGCGGTGTCAGTCATTATGCAATGATTGAGTAACCAAAATCGATCCAAACTTTCGCATTTATAATATGAGTAAAGATTATTTGAATATTTATTATTAAGTATGTAAATGTAGAGAATTATCCAACACGTAACTGAATGAACAATAGTAAAATCCGCATCCCAGTAGCGATGCTGCGGCGAAAGGCGCCTACCAGTCGCGATAACTAGGCGCCGGCCTGTCTCGTCTCAGGCTCCGAAAGACGCGTTGGAAGTTGCCCAGAAAATATTTTTTCCCTACAAATATAGGCTTCGAGGTCACTTCGGCTGTTATGTTAATAGGACATCGGCTGGGAAAACCCTATGGCATATATTATAATTCATCAATGTCACGCCTTATTTTTGCTTTGATGCTGCAGCGTTTTTTTGCTCTTCAATTTTGCATACCGACTGAAGTTTAGATTGCTTTTTAATTGTGTATTAAATTTTGATTATGTTCGGTAGCCTTCGTGGTACTTAATATTGTTTTTGTTTATTCATTCGTTTGTATATTAACTGTATTTCTATTAATTACTCGACGCTGGACACAAGCCTCTTACAACAAAAGGATATAGATAGAGCATACACCCTCCGCTACAATGCGGGTTAGCGAGATTTAACAATTATCACCATATAAGATACAATTCCCGCGACTTCTTTGGTTTTTCCAGGATAAAGATTATGATCACGCTAAGCTCTAGCAATTTACGTACTCCGGGGTAGTGCTTAAAGAAAAATCGAATTCATAATTATTTTATTTGACCTGACCGAGGAGTCAAACCCTCCCGATCCGTATCGAACACGCCGACCACAAAACGAAAGTAGCGGTTGGTTTTCTTTTCAGAGGATTTATATAAAAATCTAGTAGGCTTATAATAATTGGACACATTATGACCCGGAAGATAAGGGCAGAGCAACTTGATTAGTTAGCTCTTTTTAAATATTTTTTTAAGACTTAAAGATATACCATTTTCTATAAGTTATTTAATATTGCACTGCTTACATTTATATACTTATATGATAAATAGCAAAGATTTATTTATTTGTGATTGATACACCCGTGGAAAGCTGTTTTTTCACGAAGTAGCTTAAGCTACATTTAAGTAGAATAATTAAATGAAAAATTTAATCAATAAAACGTACGGAGAGTTTATGTCTTTGAATCTATACAGCTACATTATATAATGCAATAAGTGACAAAGTTATATACACCGTTAAGCTATACGGCACATAGTATACGATTCGGTCGTAAAAATTTCGTCTTCAATGAAACCTATAGAAATGAATGAGTAAATGCACACAACATTTATTATGTTATTTTGAGATCACATTTACCTTATTTTCATAATATTTCAAAAGCGAATGTGTCGACTGTGTGTTTGCTTATTGGTATGTTACCTATATTCTTCTCAATTACTGCATCAATCAGCAGGCCGATTTTGTAGCTCAGCTGATCCCACGTTTTACTAGCTACTGAACGAAGTTCCCATGATATAACCTCTTATATTCAAATTTTGCTTTCTAAAACCTAAGTTCCAAACTGTGTTAATTATAACTCTTTTGGCAGAAACAATTACGTTATTCATAATACATATATTGGTGCCGAGTTAGAATCCCACCTATAGCTTTTCTATGTTATGTGCGTTTTAAGTAATTAAAATATTACATGGTAATGGTTTGGGCGTTATTTGATGGCAACTTATCACAGTAGCTAGCTTCATTTGGTGTCAGCTGAAATACATAATCTGCTGAACAAAAAGGTTTGTGTCCTGGAAACAGTAATAGTGTACCTTTTATAACGAATAAATACCCGGATACCGTTATGACCGTGCGTTCCTGACAACATTTTAAGCAAAATATGGTTTATGCTGTGTAGACATATTTGAAAACCGAAATTGTCTATTGCTAATTCCATGAGCATATTACTCATAAATAAAGTTATCATTCCTAACCAAACTTTGCATAGCAACAATAAATTCAAATTGCTATTTATTATGTGTAGACAATTTTAATGACTAAGAGGCAATTCGACGGCCGATTGGCGCAGTTTGCAGCGACCCTGCCTTCTGAGCCCAAAGTCGTGGGTTCGATTCCCACTACTGGAAAGTGTTTGTGTGATGAGCATGAATGTTTTTCAGTGTCTGGGTGTTTATATGTATATATTCTAAGTATTTATGTATATAATTCATAAAAATATTCATAAGGCATCTTACCTATAACACAAGCTATGCTTACTTTGGGGCTAGATGGCGATGTGTGTATTGTCGTAGTATATTTATTTATATTTAATTTGCAACAATAGCCCCTAGAATATAGTTTAGTATTGAGATATACTAAATAGCTACATACTACGCGTAAGTTTATTGGTTAGTTTTACACTCAGCACAGCAACAGAGAAATGGAATATGATGTTTTTTGACTAGAGAAAATGAGAGTGACATTAGCTAGCGTTTGAAACCCTCGTAGCTTTACGAATACGAATAGATCGAATACCATTATCTTACTACCATATTTACATATTTTGTGGAATGTACGCTTAAAATCGCATCTATGGAAAAAATATATTTTTGACTTTTACTTTATATCCCAGAAAAATAAATTATTGCTTTGGGGTAGACCTAAAGCTTAATTCAGCTTCTAACTCTTCCAGTTTAAATGGCGGAATGTTGTTGTTACTTGGTATTAAGGTGTAGAAATATCTCTAAAACAAACAGAAAACATGCTTATAATACACGAGCAGACGTAGTTTTAATACTTAAATATAATTAAAAAAATAATAATTTTCTTAGTGCCCTTGGGCAACACACGGGCTTTTAAAGATTGCATATGATTGTAAAGTTTGCATGAGCTCAACGTAACCCTCTAGGTTACGAATGATACCCATGTTCCCGAATTCGGAAAAGAAAATTAATCTAAAATATGCAAATTTTTTCAGTACATTATTATTATTATTTTATTATACTAGGACAATACACACATCGCCACCTAGCCCAAAAGTAAACATAGCTTGTGTTATGGGTACTAAGATGACTGATGAATATTTTTATGAATAATATACATAAATACTTAGAATATACATATAAACACCCAGACACTGAAAAACATTCATGCTCATCACGCAAACATTTTCCAGTTTTGGGAATGGAACCCACGGCCTGGACTCAGAAAGCAGTGTCGCTGCAAACTGCGCCAATAGGCCATAAAAAAGATTGACACTAACAATAAATAAAATGATAGTAATTATTTAACTTAAATATAACCTAACCTTTAATATAACCTATTATCGAGTCTACTGGTGATCCTAGAGCGGGCAGTTACCTTGGCCAAAGAATTAGTTTGGCCATCCAAAGGGGCAATGCCGCCAACATCTTAGGAACTGTGCCTTGCTGCGGTGGTTTTGAAGACGTTTTAGATTTTGTTTGGTTTTACATAATTTAATTTAGGTTATATTTATAAAATAAATGTGAAAATTATAAACTATATTTAAATTAGTACCTTTAAAATTAATTAAATTTATTCAAAATAATTCAATACTGTAATATTAATTAACTTTAATTTAAAATCAAACAAGTAAAACCAAGCCTTATGTAGGTAATAATGTTCATAGCTTAGTCTATTCCGTAGTCTTGACGTAGATATTTTAATATCTCAGGCCTTTTTATAGAAAATTACTATGCGCCGGTGAATAGCGGGAGAGATGCATAATAAAAAGCATTGCTGGCACATTATGAAGCCCTTACAGTGGAGTGCCACCCTTCTTATCTGGTTCAATGTAAAAGCTATCGATGTTGCACGTGTCGCAAATATACTAGACGTTCGTCTCGAATTAAGACTTCGCTTTATAAGTATGCAAATACCAAAACTGTCGCAAAAAAGTGTCTGTCATGTATTAAGAATTCAAAGTCAAAGTCAAATATTTCTTTATTCAAATAAGCACATAGAAGGCACTTTTAAAATATTACATAGAAGTGGCGTGACATAGAGATGGCGATAACTAAATTCGTCAACTTAAAACTAAAGCTACGAGGATTCGTAACGCACCCTGGTCTAACCCTGGTTTATACTTTGTTTATAACAAAGTATAAATAATTAAATTTTAAATTTTAAAGTATTAATAATTAGATTAAAATGGCTATCAATAACGAACTAGAGGTCCCTTCCCTTGAAAGATCCAAAAGAAGGTGTTGTGAATTTTCAACAATATTATAGTTATAAATTAATAATATTATAGTTATTAGTGTTTAAAAATATTTTTGAACATGGTACTGCTTCACGGCACTTTACCTGGTAAACTTACTTTAAAATGTTGACTTTCTTTTTGGCTATAACAATAATCGGCATGAAAATCAATAAAATAAAATGATAATACAAAATTTTATAATAATCTAATAATGAATAAATTAAATAATGCACTTTTATTATACGCCTCAGGGAACAATTACCGTAAAATACAACGTGTAACGGGATTACGAATACTGTTAAAGGGTGCATAAGTACATTTCATAAGGAATCACCCCGTAAAAATATGAAAAAAAAGAAGCATATTTCCATTTCCATTTTACTTGTGGCAACCCTATTGAAGATAATAGACCGACACGTGCATAGTACCGAAGCTACTCGACGCGTACAGTAAATAATGCCTCTAAAGCCTCTGAAGTATTATAACGGGTTTGATTTACACGTTATAGTCATTTAAAGGGTAATTAATATTAATGGAGTTAAAAGAAATAGCTAGAAAAATATTAACATTACTTAGTTAATATTAAATTCATATTATCTATCTGTTGATGTACATGAAAGCAATTTGTGATATAATGAATAATGAATACTATTATTATGTAGCTAGTACTATTACAACATATGGCGACGTTCACTCAATTTCAGTGGAATGCAACTTTGTTCGTCAATAATATTGATTATTAAGTATTCCGTGGTATTGGTTAACGTTCAAAGGAGCAGTTGTAATATTTTTGTAAAAAAAAATATTTATTACATTGAATTGACACCTACGTATGTACCAAATAGTGATAAATAATTTTGTAAGGTCATACTTACAATGATTATTAACTATTCCCTCCGTTCCGTATTACATCAACATTAAAAGGAGCAGATGTAACATTTAAATTGTTAGATAAATTATTTATTACATTGAATTGACACCTACGTATATGTACCAAAAAGTGATAAATAATTTGGAAGGAAATACTTACAAGATCTGTTTTGACGTTGAATAACATGCAAATCGCTAGAAATTTGCGAATGTTTAAATTTAATTTAATTCTATATATAAATAGCGTGTTAGACTTGATCCAATATTTTTTATTAACTATGGTAATCTCTTCGCGACTCGTCATTGTTTTCAGGGTGGTAACCAGCGACGGCCAAAGCCTCTCACCATAGAAAATTCAGGAGTTAAAAATAATCAAATTGCCGGGGGCGGGACCCGGAACCTTCGCTAATAAAATCACCAGCCCCATGGAAATCTCCAAAATAAAATGACAATAAATAGTCCATAAGAGTCCACCGTTGCACATGTTGCCTCCCAACGGGAGGGTTTGTCCATAATCACCAGACAGACGATATGATGATTGCAGTAGATGATAGTAGTATCACAGAGGACGCTTTTGTTTTTAAATGCCTGTTTTTAATCGCCTCGTATGACACCAGGGCGAAGAGTATTTATTTATTTATTTATTTAGGAAAAGCAACCGCTAATACATTTTTTTCTTGTCCAAGTTTTTACGTTGCGAGCTAAGTGAATGTTCAGCTTATTACAGGTTTTCACAACGTTTACAAATAATCTCAAAATTAATTACATTTTATATATAACTGCATTACAAAATAAATGTCTAAAAATATTTTACTAATTAATAATGTTAAAAATATAAATTGAATTAAAATTAAAATTCATATTTAAGAATTAAATTAAAAAATTAAATTAAAAAAAAAAAAATTTACATCAATGTCCAAGTTTAAGCTTATTAAATTTAAATTTAATAAGCTTAAGCTTAAACTTGGATAGGGGTAGTGACAACTGTTTTCTGATCTGCCGTCACCACACGGCACTAATTAAAAATAATTATATTGTAAAATACGACATAGGTATACGAAATGAAGTAACGAGGCCACGATGCGACCTACCAATAAGTGATTAAAACAAACAAACTGCTATTCATGTTAATGACTACACAGTGCAGCGAATATCATAAGCGATATTTGATTCGTTTACAGCTATGGCTAGCGAGGCATCAAACTGTATGCGTTACTATGGCAACGCCTACATTAAGCCAACAGTGAAATTAAAGTGAATTTACAATGGAACCTCCCTTCCACGCCTTATTCAAATGAAATAAAAAAATATTCATCTTAAAATGATTATTATTTTATGGATACGTGTAGAGGTTCTCGAACGTATTATGGAAATAGGACAAAATTTCGCATACTAACATTTTGAAATATTACAGTTTTATTTCGTTTTCTATTTAGAGTATGAGAGTTGAAATTTAAGGGATGTGTATTTCGCTGTATAAATAAATAATGAAAATAAAAAACAGAAAATTAAGGGGGTAGTCAAGTACTCCTATAGAAGAAACGAGGCTGTTTGTTCTATTTTTTTTATAAGTAGGACTCGCCAACAAAGTGTAGCGTACTTTGTTTGCGAGTCCTACTTGCCCTAAGCAGTTTTTATTTCGATCCCCTACTTGTGACGCTCATAAGTGTAGCCACACACTCTTAGCATTGATGGCTTAGTGTAGCCTTATCTTAAAAGTCTGGCAATGTGATGTATTTCTCCCAAATTATGTAATAAATAATAATTACATACCATGAATGGCATTTGCACGTTATGTATAGTTACTTGTGATTTTTGGGGTATAATACAAAAAAGTAAAATATCAGGTCGAGCGAACACTCCATATCCTTTTTCACTCCATCAGTCAAGTCGCGATCAAGGCCTGTTGTACGTGCTTGCCACGGGACATTCGCACCGCACCAAATTCCGCGCTTCGCGAACTTCGAGGCAATTTCGGACTAAAACAAATGTATGGAAGTATATTCAGCCGGCCATGGGAAGCGGTGCCCGTTTTCACGGCGAACAGCGTAGCTTTTTCTTCACATTCGCGTCCCGTTGCCAGCCCAGTAGTCTTTACCCGAGAATAGCAAATATTTGTTATTAAAAATAAGTGCAAGCGTACGTAATAAATAAATACCAAAGATTTTTATCCTTTAAATGAAAAAGAGTAAAACGAACTTAACGAACGATCTTAAATAATTGAGAAAGCAAACATGTGGGTATTCATTATAGCAACATAGAGTCAGCTGGCGTTACTGCTTTAGTCAGACGTGAACTCGTTTGTTTACATTATTTTAAATTTGTCAAAAATAAATTGAGGCTACCGATTTAAATTTTTAATTATTTTTCAATGATCTTAAGCAGTTGCTTTACTATATGTAATCATCATAGTTCTAAGTATTAAAGTCCACTTACAGGGAAAAGGTTTGATCAGTAGGAGTGATGTATTTAGAGCCTGTACCTATAAGGCTGCTTCAATACGGATCGGTGGGCTTATACAGTTCTATATTCTGAAACTACGAATTCTTTGATAGAAAAGCCAATATATGAAAATTTTTGATCCAGGAGGCGTTCTATCAGGCTCAAAATTCGAACCTGTCGTATAACGCTGTGCTATTAAATGTTATAAATAAATAATTTAATTCATTGTAATCGGTTATGGCAAAATTTCAAAATCTTCATTATACAATTTCCTAATCTATGTTTTCAAATGTTGTGTTAATCGTAAGAATTATTGGTAATAATAAACTAACATTGTTACTTAACAAAGAAAAGCGCATCCCTCTATCACTAAGGGAACTTTCCACCACGTGTTCGACCAATCGCTCGGCTGGTTGCGTTAAAATAAATATTAGTAGCGTATTTCGGAACGCAGGCCTTCAAGTCAGCAAAAAGGGTGAAAGAGACAGCTACAGATTACTCGACCGGAGTGAGCAGGACACGACGTTTTTATCCGATCGATAGCCGCAGCCGCAGAGTGCCGCTCATGTGACGTCACACGGTCGTCTCGTCATCTTGGCACTACAAGAAATTGTCACTATACTTTCGCACCGATTCCCAGTATTTGTGTTCACGGGTAAAAAAATATTTGGGTCTGTGCTTGTAGTTCACAATTAATGAAATCACGCGAAAAAATTGTAACGTTAAATAGTACCAGTAAAGTCAGTCTGCTAACAGACTGAGACAACAGTCGGTTTGCAATACCTAATATTAAAAATAGTTCAACGGTGGTTTACAGCTTTAACATATTTATATCGTGTGTAATATATTAATAAACTGTATGTCGGTGATGAAATAAATTTTATGTGCCTCATAATTCACGATTTACAATACCATAGTTTTAGTTTAACAATTAAACTAGATATAAAAATATCAAACAATATTGATTTCTTAGTTTAATTTGCTTAACAAAATATCTAAATTAGTAATTATTATGGTAGTTATTCTTGTAGCAGTCTACGTAAACTCGTAGCAGTAAGTAGCGTAGCACTTTTCATTTCTAAAAATAAGGCGCTACGGCGTCACTAAGTGGATGTCGTATGGGCTATTTTAAATTAGTACCACTCCTTTATAATATAGTGTTAAATGACTGGGAACAACGTCAGTTAAAATTGGATTATTTATTAAAACAGTTTAGTTGTAGAGAGCTTAGCAGTGGCATTACGTAAATCTGTCAAATTGATATGCAATTGTTAAATTATGTCTAATCGTGTAAATAGCACGCGACTCGGTCCGCGTTTTTTGTTTTTTTTTTCATGATGCGTCGCGATTTATTATATAAAAAGTATACAACAGTCTACCATGAAAGTTATCTCTACGCAAAATTTTGACACTATCCTTCAAAACATTACCCTCGTGCATTTCCAGGATAAAATGTAAGCTATGAAGATTTCCAGGATGCGAGCTATATATGTGCTATATCTTATCAACATTGGTGCTGAGGTTTATAGGTAGGTAACAAGCTTAGGTAACAAACAAATAAAAAGACACACTTTCGTATTTATAAAGGCACAGGATGAGTACATATAGTGTAATTTTAAAATTAGTTTATACCCGTGACGTCATTCGCAGGAAAAAGTTACTTTTTAGGAATAAAAAAGTATTTTACGTCTGTTAATTGAGGCCCAAGCCAATTAGTGCGTTAAACATTCAAATCCGTTTTATGCTTTATGCGTGCCATCTGTTTCGTTGGATTGGCATGTTTTACTACGGATCAATGGATCGATTCCCGGGTCAGTAGTTTCACGACCATTTTTTCCATTCAGCAAGGCCACTGCACCAATCTTTATAGAAATTACCAAGGAATTAGGCATTACGGAGATAAACATAGGGTTAATGTAATCCTGGAAAAATATATGGCTCTCATTTCCACGGGAGTTAAAAAATAACTTAGCTGTTTCATCCTGGAGACTAAGAGAGATACGTTTACACCCGGGAGAACAACGGTTCTTACGGGTTTTGTACAAAACCGAAATACAGGTCGGCCATTAAGACGATCTAAATTTCTTTATATGTATATGCAAAGTGACCTAACTTCACCTTCTTCATTAAAAAAAGACATGTCTCGTCTTCAAGGCATATTGTGTCTACAGGTAGGAAACAGGACAAAAGAGGTGAAACAAAAAGCTCGTATTGCAATTGCAATCTTAAGCTGGGCGTATTTATAGGGTAGATTCCGTAGGTACCTATAAAGTCTTGTATGTCTGTGTTAGCGAAATTTTGCGTAGAAAAAAGCTTGCATGAAAGACGGACATGGAATACTTTTTAAACAAGCGGATGGAGTTGCGGGTAAGGGCAACCAATTCGAATCTCAAGACATATGCCGAACAATGGCATTAAATCGCTTGATATAATAAAGATGATAGAGTTGGCTTATCATTTTGTTAGGTTGGGTATGTAACATGTGTTGCGGGCTCTTTCTTAGACTAGGACGCGGTTGACCCTCGTAGCTTTAGTTTTAAGTTAACGAATGGTTATCGCCATCATCTTCCTACCGTGTACACATTTCTCATGTAATGTACGCATCAAAAGTGCCATCTATAATAAAGATATTTTTGACTTGGACTTTATTACTTTTTATAGCGTTCTTTTTTAATGTAATATATATACCTGGTTGATGAAACACTAAAATTTTTTTTAATAATGAGTTCGTGTTTATTGCGTTTCTAATTTAATTTGTTAGGGAAATAATCATTTTTAGTTTGATAGTTTTTAACAACTGAGTTAAAGTTTATAGTGAAAGTAAAAGTGAGTCTTTAAACGCAGTACCGGGCATAGACCATAGGAGAGAACGTTGCAGTGCATATTACCACCACGCTTCAATGTGAGTTTGTGGCTGATTGACGCAGCAGTTGCAGCACAACTGGAAAATGTTTGTGTGATGAAAATTAATTTTAATTTCAGTGTCTGGATGTTTATAAGTGTATTATACGTAGTTATGTATATTCTTCATAAAAATGTTCATCAGTCTTAGTACCCATAGAACAAACTACGCGACTTTGTGGCTAGATGGCGATGTGTGTACTGTCGTCGTATATTTAGTAACTATTTATTCATGATGATAATCAAATCCGACCAACATCTGATACGATCAATATCTGTCAGTTTTGAATCAAGTATCTCGTGATCTGTGCAACGAAAAAGCAAAGTAATAACAATCAAAGTACGAATTAGAAAACGCTCGCTTTCTCTGTCTGTATCAAATAGCTTACCTTAAAAAGCTTAACTTAACCGGTTTGATTGTATAATAGTAAAGGTATAGAGTTGCGTATATTGTTAAGGTATATGGTATCGTATGAATTGTTTATAAGGCTAGTAATGGGGGTATTAAGTTGATTGGGTATTATAACAGCATTAATAACAGTAAAAAACTGGCTTCGACCAACATCTTAAGAATCTTTCGCTTGGAACGGTGCGTATTGTAAAGAGGTCACTCTGGAGCCCTGACCGCCGATTGCCTGGGCATTCAAAAGCACCGCAAGCGAAGTGTTTTAAAGTTTTTACTTAAATTACCCATTGTTAGGAATTAAAAAAAATTGATAAAGAGTTACAAGTAATGAGTAGGTAATAGTTAAATCCTCATTTTAAAGCAAGAAGAACCGAGAAACTGGCATACGCAATTTACTTTATTGGAGAAAGTGTGCCTGTTTGTTTATCACTTATGGTTGGTTTAACAACTGTACTGATAAAGACGTGTCACTAATAGCCTTGGCACAGATATAACTTGCATCCTGGAGACGAACACAGGCTACTTTTTATTCTGGAGGGAGATCTTGTCAAAATTATGCAAACATATTCTTTACATACCTAAGATAGACAAACAGTCCAGGCAAAAATGGTTCCTGGTGTTTTAAAGACGAAAACAATCATTGTCAAAGTACTATACAACATATTGTAATTTATCTATCGTCTATATCTAGATATAAAAAGCAATTGCCGTACTAAAATGAACTTTTGAAAATCGAAATGGCTTGACCATTTTTAATAACATCATTTATGTTTGTCGCGCCTAAATACAGCGGTGTTCTGCGAACAAAAGAAAACTGGGAAGACCCCAAACGAATTGAAATTGGTAAATTTGTATGGAAATTATATTGCGGATTATTTCAATACTTTAATAGCGTTCTTCAGGTGGTACTAAGTTTACCGGGTAACCTCTGATTTTTTTATTCCGTTACAATATGGGAATAAAGCCTAACTTTAAAAGGAGTCAAAAGTGGATATTTTAGATTCATATTTATTTATTATTAAGTTTGTTGTGGGCTTCTTCTTATACCAGGACCCGTTTGGA
Organism: Pararge aegeria; assembly: GCF_905163445.1. NCBI lineage: Eukaryota > Metazoa > Arthropoda > Insecta > Lepidoptera > Nymphalidae > Pararge > Pararge aegeria. The sequence goes on from NC_053183.1 coordinate 5,299,043, forward strand.
ACCCTCGTAGCTTTAGTTTTAAGTTTACGAATGTGGTTATCGCCATCATCTCACTACCGTGTAATTCTTATGTACGCATCAAAAGTGCCACCTATGGGCTAAAGGATATTTTTGACTTTGACTTTGACTTTGACTTTATCAAATTAAGTAGCTTGATGATGATCCGTTAACATCTTTGACTGCAGTCTAAGATGTTAAGAGAATGGCAGTTCTATTTTGTGTGCTTAACACTCCTAATCGATTTCTTTTCGGCATCGTTCAGCAACCTTTAAACGTTGGCGGCACATTTTCGTCATTAAGGTGGTAACTAGCTACGGCCGAGGCCTCCAATCAGACAAAATGTTGACATTCACTAATTCAACCACAGCGCGTGACTGGATACAGCTAGTTATACGTAAATAGTAATTATTAAGCACAGTATTTAAGATACTCACGCATAGCATTTCAACTTTTACCTTGTAAACCATAATCGTAATAGCTTTGCGATGCGATATCACTGAAGACGTATAATAAAAATAAAGCTAAAGAGTTTTTTTTGTTTGTTTGTTTAGACGCGCTAATATCTAGGTCTACGAGTCGCATTTGAAAAATATGTGAGGTATGTATACCTAGTATTATGTATATTATAGTAACCTTTAATATATCTCAAAATTTTGACTATTCTTTGTTTATGTTAAAGTTTTATTTGACACCATGATACAACCGAGCCGAAGCAGACACCGTGGGAATAGCGTCGAATAGTGGACGATTGATATCGGAAAACAAAATTCAAATTCCGAACGGGAACAAACCAAATCAGCTTTTTCATTTTGTAATCTCATTCTTATAACACGCTGGAAACAATTATATAAGCAACTATAAGGCAAGAAAGAACAGACAATTACTGAATGATGATAAAGTATAAAGAGAATCATTTATGTTCTTACACAATGTAAGACCATTAATTACTAGATCTTTTAATTCCCCAAGGCCTTTTAGATTTCCGGTTTTGTTTATCCTAAAATAAATATATTTCCGTAACACATTATGCTTTCGATTGCAAGTTTAGATGAGATTAAGATTAGATTGCTATCTATTTCTAAAACGGCCCTTAAATTAATTGATGAATTTTTTTATGACCAGGTTGCTTGGAAGCATCCGGCTCCGCTTTCAGCTCTCACAAGATAGAAAAATGAATGTTAAAATGCAAAATGTAAATTGTTGATGTTGGAAAAGAGCAACTGCTGAGTTTCTTGCCGGCTTCTTCTCGGTAGAATCTGCCTTCCGAACCGGTGGTAGAATCACTACAAACAGACAGACTTGACGTTTCAAAAGTGCTTATATTAGGCCTACTTGAAATAAATGAATTTTGAATTTTGAATCTTATGTTTCTTAATGCCTGTATCAGAAAAAAATATTTGGAATAACTATGTTGCCAAAATTCAATTTTCAAGTTTAACACTAACAGCTCCATTATCTTAATAATCATTGATTGAGAACTTTTAGGTACTTTCCCGTATTTCCCCAAAAATTCGATATTGCTTCTGAAGTTTTTACGTATCACTGTAATGTCGTGGCCTCAATTGTCATAAAAAAACCCTGAGTGGAATTATAACGCGATAAATTTATATTTCCAAATAATTCCTTGTAACTTATGAAATTGACCGCCTTAATAAGTTCATCATAGTATATAAAAGTGGACAATTGAATTATTCGATACTGATTCGACACACAATATTACGATATTTACGGAACCGTGAAGGTGAATAAATAGTACACTTGACCGTCCTGTATTTATTCCTTACAGAGTATGTTTATATAAACCACTCATTTCAATAAACGGGACGTACACGCAATCGCATGATGTCAAGGGGGTTCGTTTTTGGCTATTAAATTACTCCAGATAAGGTTAAAGCGCGCGCCTCTCTTGTATACGCGTTTTTTTGATGAAATTTAATAATAATTGGCAGGTTGATTTAAAATAACAATTATTGTAGAGTTGATAGCCAGGTTGGAATAAACTTACTTCGCTTTCAAGGAGGCCGATTTTCTCCACCTCGAACTTTTCGGAGTTATGTGTGTTTTAAGAAATTAAATGTCACTTGCTGCTTGAAGAAAAACATCGTGAGGAAACCTGTTGCATGAGTTCTCCATAATGTTCTCAAAGGCATGTAAAATCCATCAAGCCGCACTTGGCCAGCGTGGTGGACTACAGCCTTTAATCTTCTCATTCTGGGAGTAGACCCGTGTCCTGTAGTTGGCCGCTACAATGGGTTGTTCATGATGAAAATAGTGCCGCTAGGGTAAAATGTTTTTCTTACATATGGACAACGTGAAATAGTACCAACAAATACATCGGGACCTTATTATGAAGACAGTAAAGCTTAAAATCATTTCCCATTGTGCATGTTACTAAATAATCAGGCCACCAACACCCACAAGATCTAGACATGAAGGAAACGGGCAGCCCATAGTTCCCTAGTTTAAAAATACATAGCATCGTCGACCTTAATCACTGGTTCAATAACATGGCATGAGCGAAAAGTCGATGGACAATTTGTCCGAGTCTCACATAGAAGTTGGTTCGGACAGCTGGTGGTATATTGTTTTTAACAAGAAACAGAAAGCCCTAAGGTTTAAAAGAAAGAAAGCCTAGTAGTTGCAGAAGTAGTAGTAGTAGTAAATGTGATGAGTAATCTGACTCAAAATGTATCAGAATGTACTCAGAATGTATCTGAGTTTTCCAATGGTGTGATGTTCGTTGGTCCTTAATAACTTATAAAATAACAGTTTTACTCAATGTTACACTGCTTCAGCCGTTGCTAGTTGTCACCCCACCGACAAAGACGTGCCGCTAAGCAATTTAGCGTTCCGGTACGATGTCGCCTAGAAAATATCTAATCTTTATAGAACAAGGTTTATAGAACAACATTAGTAATTATAAACAATCAACTTACTAGAAACGGATTAGTGTTATCTGCCTATTGTCTGACAAAAGTACATCCCTTATGGGGATGGGTATATGCCTGTATAAATCCTTCGGTATCATATAATATACCTATTTGATCTACCAATTAGTAATTATAAACAATCAACTTACTAGAAACGGATTAGTGTTATCTGCCTATTGTCTGACAAAAGTACATCCCTTATGGGGATGGGTATATGCCTGTATAAATCCTTCGGTATCATATAATATACCTATTTGATCTACCATAATATTAGATCTAATTTAACCTTAGTTTAAACAATGTATGTGTTTATTTTAACAAGCATGGTTACTACACGATTTATAATTTTTTTTCTTCTAAACCTATAATACTACAAACAGACTGACTTGACGCTTCAAAATTGTTTATAAACGAGACCTACATGAAATAAGTTAATTTAGGAGCAAGTTAATTAGGGAGTACCCTAACAGATTAGCCCGCTACCATCTCAAACTGTATCTTCAATTTTCACCAGGTGATTTTGCAGTAAAGGGCTAACTTGTAGTGAAAGAAAAAATATTTTATTTCTTACGATCAACTTAGAATCATTTACGTTGTTCACTTAAAAAGCAGAGGTACTCAATTTAGAAATTTTAGAATAATCTCACGTTTATTAGGCCCCTCTAAAGGTTGTTAATTGGTTGGTCTATATAAACGATATCTTATATATAAATATAACATACATAAGGCGACAACCTTCTCGAAAAAGCTAAGGGTTCCTCATCCTAAGTGCGTGGTGGTTGCGACTCTTTACGCAATTAAAAAGAATAATAGGAATATAAACAAACTTGATGACCGGCGCCATTATTCAGCACCAAATCGGTTACTACCGTACGTCGGTTACTAAGGTTGTAATATCTTGAAAAACCTTGAACCTAATTGCAGCGCCACCTACCCAGAGGTCCAGTTTATTTCTAAACTATATTAAACGCGGCCGGGCGGCTCGTGAACCATATAACAGTTAGACATATAGCCTCGCTGACTCTTCTGTAGATAATAATGATTTCTTTAAACATGTAGTACATTATTTTTATGTATTATCAACCATTTTCACGGCGTAGGCTAATGAAGCTCCAAGTCGGTAGGGCATCTATAGCAAACATCGTTAAATTTCATCCAATTTACAGAAAACTATAATAAAATATACACTCAAACCTTCATCATGAGTCACTCTGTTCAGTAGTAGTGATAGTTTTTCAGTGTTTCAGGTATGAGTGTGGTACTACCACACTCTTATCACGCGCTGCAGCCGCAAGTTTTCATTGTAATAATATTAACGTGCAAATACCCTAGTAACTTTTCACAGAATAAAAAAAACATCCCTCGTTTCGCACAGATTCACAACTAAACTGATCTGGAAACGGACATTAAACACATTTTTGTCCCGGGAAAACACGCGATATCTGTAAGTTTTTACAAATTCGAAACAAAGCCGGACAAAGTCACGGTCAGCAGCTAATAATCTATAGTATAATATGCGACGCGAAAAATTGGTGCCTACCCCAACTTTTAGCATTTCTCCATATATGTAAAAAAGCTAAACTATATTTAGAATGGGATAAAAATCCGTTACCAAAATTTAAAATTAATTTGACTGCGCCCCGCTGTCTTTGACAAATGGTGGTTAATTTAAATGCATCCTAGTATCACTATATGCAATTAAAAATGTGTTAGCAAGCAGAATTAATGGAATTACTCGGTTACATTTTTTCAAACCCCGTATTTGCATTATTTGAGGTGGACGTATTCGCGTGACCTCACCACACTTTTTCCTTTAGTTAATTTTATTACTTTTGTATCATGATACTCGCAGTTAAAATTAAAAATATGAAAACGCAACCTTCATAATAGGCGTAGTGTTTATTTCCTCATAACGGAGTAGGCAAGAAATAAACGAAAGGCAAAGATTTTTTTTAACAATAACTAGTACATCTTTTGTTTCGCTTATATCTGAGTTCGAAAGCCATTTCATATTATATTAAATAAAATAGTTTTTTTTAGATTCTTTTCATTTCTTTTCCTTCCATTTTCACCCAAATTTAGTTACCGTTTAAATATTGAAAACTGTACCAACACTATACAAATTCATCGTTCATTCAGAAATCATTGATTTTATTAAGTCTGTTTTGTGTGTCACAACTGTGTGTGTTCGGTTTGTTGTTTAATTAACTCAGCTGAGCTAGCAAAGCTCAGCTGAGTTAATTTTAATGGGATTTTGACGGGTAGGTAGAGAATTAAACAGTAAATTATAGAGGACATTTATGGGATTGTCTACCACTTAGGGCGTGGGTATTAGGTGCAAGCCCTTGTTTGTTTATAGATAAGTGTCATTCAATTAGGCTCTTTTTAAGGTGTCAGCATCCGTAAGAGCTTTTCATATTTCTTAATTTAAGAGTGAGTGGCGTGTTATGTGTTAAATAGTGTATGTAATGTTTTATAAGAAAAAACTTAACAAAAGCTATACGCGAACGAAGTCAGTGAAGAAGTAGGTCATCAAAAAACACAGGCATTGTTTTTTTGACCTACCAATGTGTAAGTGTTCCAAGTTTAAAAAATGTGATATACCTAACACATTAATTACGGCGAGGTTACAATTGATGAACCTCGAAATTAAAAGTTCGCTTGGAAGCAACCGTCTGCTTGGAAGCAAATTTGCAACTTGCACCGCTCCGATTTCATCTCTCACAAGATGGTGCTGGTGCTGCCAACTTCTTCCTTCTTCATCTCAGTAGAATTTTCCTTCTGGTAGGGTCACTTTATACCGACAAACAAAAGTTAAGCTTATGTTATTAAGTTAAGTTAAGCTTATCTACTTTTAATAAATGAATTTTGAACTACGAACGTGAACTAATTCAAACAGTTTCATTATGCACCCAAGAGCACGTGCTATGCGGCATATGAGGCGTGAGATCGATAGGTTTTTTTCCAATAATTGCATTGTTTGACCTGACATACTCGTGTGACCTCGACTCGCTGTTGAGAAGTAATTCTCAATTACGGAACACTTGAATTTATTTTTTTAAACAGAAACGAATTTCTGCCTATGCCAGCAGCTTTGCCCGTGTTATAAGTATTCAAAATAAAAAAAAGAATTAAAATAAACAATTTATTGATTTCAAGTTAACTTTAAAACATCATACGTCTGTCTATTCACATTGACTCCAACACCTATTCAGAAGCATTTTTCTGAGAAGAAACCGGAGGAATCGTTAAATTTTCGGTTTTTTTAATATCATCAATTTTACAATAATTATTCCATAGTGAGAGATGTGAAAGCCGAGCGTCATGCTTCCAAGCAACCTTGTCATTAAGTTATTCATCAATTGTATGGTAACTTCGTTGTAATATAAATATTTAAACACATTGTTGAAACGTATGCATTGGTATTCTGAAATTACTATGGGAATCAAGTTATAAAAACATAAACTCAACCCTATAAATGACTTTTGTACCTTTTGCAGACGATATGCAGTCGTAAAAAATACTTATCTTCTAAGTTATAAATGCGAAAAATACAAGCAACTATGTTTCATTTTTATTATTAAGTAGAAGGTTTTACGGTATAAAAGCATCCTATTGCATCAGCAAATACCAAATTTCATTACAATATCCTTTCCGGCAATTTTGCATGAAAAGGTTATAACGGAATTGCGGTTAAGAGATATCCCATAGGATACCTTGCGTTTTTTTCAGGATAAAAAGTAGCGTAGTTATGTCACTCTCCGACACGTAATCTATCAACTTCGTATTGCTTTTGCTATATGAAAGAATATCACATGAACAAACATAGTTTCGGATTTATTATATAACTCAAACTAATTCAAATTAAAATATTTTTTAAATTACCTTTTTAATAATTGTTTTATTTGAGAGTTCCTATCATGTTTAAAATGGTAACGGTGATGTTCCTCTAACAACTATTTATAAATTTGATTGAAGTGTCTGTTTGTAATGACAGAATAACAGCTTTTGTACTAAATATTTTTAAAGTTTGTACTTCACGTAAAATTAAAAAAAAACATAGTTTAATTTATTATTTTTGTTTGTTGCAGCTAATCTCTAAAACAGGTACACCGATTTTAACAGAACTTTCACGGGTCGGTTCAGGGTGATACAGGACTACCACCGGCACCTTTTTATTTCGGAAATCTACACCTAAAGTGATAAAATAGGAGTTGAAAAAATGTATGAGGTCTTCACCACTGGTATAGGGACAGCATCGCCGCGCCAGTCTCCACTACCAATGGCATGCTTGGTTTAATTCCATACATTTGATTTTCATGTGACCAGCACTTGATATCTAATGTTTTTGTAAAGTTAGAGATATTTAAATTTTCAAGGTACAAAAAGGGGGTGATAGATATTATAAAAGTCAAGTCAACCGCTTTAATACAAATAAACGTAAACATGATCCTTTATTAGTGCGTACAATTTATTCAAAAAAGTAGAAAATCCCCTGTTTCACGTATCAATATTTAATTTACTTCTAAATAATAATAGCTATTCGCGGTTTAATGTAACTATTTCTAAGACAGAGCGACAGATAAGGATAGTAATTAGCAAAGAACAGAACTTAATAATGTACAGCATGTCTGTTGGTAATGTCGAGTTCACTAACGAAGTCAACACGTAACTAAACGGATAAGATCTCGGCTCTTCCTATATAGTGTACTGTGTTCAACACAAGTAGTAGGTATACAAACTTTCATCCCTTATTTCACGACCTTCAACAGATGATAGAAAAAAATACAGCAGGATTTCTCTGACAAAATAAAACCTAAAGAATTAAATGGTGCTAAGAAGGTTCCTTTCGTTTCAAGCTCTACCATTGAAATTTCAAATTCATAGGTTTTCTAGTGAAGTTTTACACAAAAACCTTCATTCTCTGTATTTAGAGGTTTCCTTTAGTTTTTCGTTCAGGTATTTTATTGCTTGGTACCTAGCTTATTAATCATATGCTTATAATATTATTAATTAACAGGTATATTTGAGTAAACAATGAGAAGATTGTGTATGATGATATAATAATAATAATTGTTGATAAATATAACCTAAAATAAACTATTTAAAACTAAATAAAATCTAAAACGTCCTCGAAACCACAGCAGCGAGGCACAGTTCCTAAGATGCTGGCAGCATTGCCCCTTTGGATGGCCAAACTAATTCGTTGGCCAAGGTAACTGCCCGCTCTAGGATCACCGGTAGATTTTGAAGGTACTTTTAGTCAACGTGGAATTACGTTGGAATAAGCACGCAGTGTTTTATTAAGTTCTGACTTTTGGAAGTTGACGTGTAAACAATACTGCATAGCTATTTCAACGTAACGACACGTATTTTCACACTCTTACTACAAAGATATTCATACAACTTTCAACTTTGAAGGGTGGATCTTACGAGGTTAAAATCCAGTATCACATGATTTCAACGCCTTTAAATAAACTTAGACTGTCCAAATCTCATATTTGGGAACTTCAAAATATTAGCAATTACAGTTCAATCACCATTCGAGAATTATCCTCACGGGACTCCACATGCGTTTAGGAAGTTAAATGCACCTTTTATTTATTTTCGGAGTTGTTATTGTTTTAATAGGTTAGTATGGTGTGTTTATGTAACTGCAAGTGGTTATAGCCGTTTATTCATCTGGCCTGTTACATGTGCATGTATTTAAATGACACATCCATCTAACAAGAAATGCTGGTATTTTATAGCATGTCATTGACAACTGAAAGTGACAATTTCACTGAGCCCTGTGGTACGCTAGTATTAATTGCAGAAAGGATGCTGCGCCGATTGACGAAGCTGACTATCCAATCGCACTGTTTCTCGGATAATCTGATTTACTAAAGCATATAAGGTACAGAAATGTGGTAAACGAACATAAGCAGCGCGATCGTCATTCTGAGTTTCTCTGCTCATTCATACAAAACAAAACATAATAAAGAGTTAAATCCATATAAAAATAGTACACCTAGAGCTCTCAAAATCACTTACACCGGTTTCACTTCTTAGCTATGTATGCATATAATTAGGTTAATTACATGGTAACTACTACTGAAGTTAGTTATTAGATTGCAACGCGACGTGATATGAACACGCTGGCCTTTGATTATGCTTCAGTAATTTTAATGTAGTATAATGTCACTTTGAGAACACTAATTTTATCTAATGAAATGATGAAAGCAAGCGGGCCTACATTTGCACTCAAGATATATTAGGTAAAGATGATGCCAAAATTATAATAATTTTGATTACTAAATAGTGCAACCGCTGTGTCTGTCTGCTTATTTTCAGTAGTTTTTATTCTAAAACACAGTATCTAAATTCCTACTAACAAATAGGCCAACTTATGCATGCATTATACATGTATTGTACGTGTAATACTTTTTGAGAGATTCGTTTTATGAAATCCTAAAACGCCTTAAGGTATTTATTTAAAAAAAATAAAAATCACTTTAGATAATAGTATTTTCTCTTCTACAGTAATATCTATAAAAACAAGCACATCCTTTTATCAATTAAAGTATGTAAGAAATTTTTCTTACTCAGGGATTCTATATTCAGCAACTAAATCTAAGCCTTGTCTGTCAATCGGCTACTCATAGGTTAATCGACTTAAAATAAAACTGTAACGAGTCGAATTCTGCACAGTAAACATAACTTAAATTTTTGGGCACTGTTTTCGATACTAAAGCAAAAACTGTATTTTTTTTCATTTTTGCCTGTCTGTTGGCTTGATGAGCGGTCATCAAGCTAAAACTACTAAAAAACATTCAAAAGAAAGCTTACGCGATTTGAGTTTATACTACGAGGTAGGATATAGGATACGTTTTATCCCCAAATTCAACTTAGTTCCTTTGGGAGAGGGGATGAAAGTGTTTGACGATTTAGCACCATAACTCCGTCAAATGTCAACCGATTTAGTTTTGCCTTAATTTTTGTGTAGATCTGATGAATATCTGAGAACAGCAGCAAAGCCCTCGCTTATGGCTTAACGATGCTGAATACATACTAGGACTAAATAAAAATATGTTAGAAGTTGGTTCGGTTTACCTTTACCTTACCTTACCTTTTTAGCATACGAATTAATTAACAAAGCAATTGCGATTCTTCCTTCAACGATTACTTTTCTTGGTTAGTGATAAGTGGAGACTTTTGGATACCAAATTATCTTTCAAACTTCCAAAGAAGAGTACCCATCTATTTAATGACTTGGGCCAACGTTGCTAACCCAGCGCTGTCGACAAATATTTAGTGCTGCTGTTAAAGCTATGCATTATTAATGCAGTTTTATAGGGAATTTATAGTATTTTGAATAAAGCCAAACGGGATTAGGTCATTGGGACGGGCATTTGCGATTGGAAATGTTACGAAGTTTTCAAAAAGTGATTAAAGCTCCAAGAGCCAAAACAGATATAATATTCGCCCAGACCTCAGTAGTTTGTAAATATGTTGAAATTCATACTTAAATCATATGTTTGTATGACAATTTCAGTACTCCTGGAAAATTACGTTTGGTATTTGATTTATTGAGGTAGGTGTAGATTATTAAGAAGTACGCTATGTGCGAAGCCACAGGGCACATCTAGTAAGATAGTAAAAAGTTATGTTTGACTAGTTGTTGCCCGCGTTCTTGATTCGCGTTTATTATGGTTTTTTACATATCCCGTGGAAACCGTTTTTTTTGTGAAAGAAAAGTAGCCTACGTTACTTTCTATCCTTTCAACTGACTCTATAACAAATATATCTTTATATCTTTCATATATATATATATATATATATATCTTTCATTTAATAATACTATGATTTAATGAAAGATCTAAGTGCCATTCTGACCATTGCTAGTCTTGAAGTTAATACCCTGGTTCCCATTCACTATTATTTTGGAAAAAACATTCAAATGATGAAATGATAAATAATGATGATTTTGTCACAACTGGTCACGATTTGATAGCACTAACAATCCATCACATTCACACCAATCATATTACAAAATAAGTTCATTGAGATTTATTGGCTACATCCTGTACTACGCCTCTCCATAAGTGACATGATTGTATAAAATTATACGTAAGGTGCATGACTCCCAACTTCTAAAATAAGGCTGCGTTTAGATGAAGTGAAAAAAATCGAGCGGCTGCCGCGGACCTGCCACTTGATCGCCGCGCTCACGAATACGATACTAAGAAATGTAAATTCTATCGTCAACACGACTAATTTAAAATTCCTTGGAATGACCCAATAGCGCCGTGTCCGTATTGTCTCTGCGTAAATTTTAATGATATTAATATTGACATTATTATTATTAGCGACATTTTTATTTAAGTTTTTAGTTTAATTTATATATTATATATGAAACCAATTAAACCAGCTATATCAAGGAATAAATTAATTTAGAACCACGAAAATAATAAAAGGAATACGTGTACTAAATAAGAATTTAGTAATATTTCTTTTACTCTTTTTTGAAATGTAGAAATTTCTTTAAAAAGTATAACAACTTTCTATTAAAGGTATCTGAAGGAATGAGAATTTGCTTGTAGAAATACAGTATAATGCTTTGAGATAGGTATAGTAAAAGTTTTTTTATGTCACATACCAACACTGTTTTCAATGTTAGAGTTGTACAAATATATGCAAATTTAGATAAAAAGGTTCATCTATATATATAAAAATGTTATGTTGGTTTGTGTACGCTTCAAAAACTCAAAAAGTTCTGCACCGATCGAGCTGAAATTTTAGCATGATAAAGGTATAATACTCATCAAGGATTGTTTATATCTATTTTTCTCAAACATTCAATCACAATGTGCCACAGCGAAGCGTGGCAGGGTACAGCTAGTTACTTATAGATTTGGTTTGGACACCAATGAAATATCGCACCTATATCATTTGTATTTAAATTTATAATTAAAAAGGTATAGGTACGTATTTTAAATGTGTCGACCCAGATAATTTTAGAACCTAGGTAATTTTTTTATTAATATACAAATAAGTCGAAAGGAGTAGAGATTTAGAAACCCGTTTTCAGGTATATAATGAAACTATTATCACTTCATACTAAAGGTTCATATTCTTTCAAACTAGTCAGATTCTCTCTTAATCAAACATACAATTTTGTGGCTATACTATTCAGGCCCAGAGTTAGCTGCTAATATAGGGTTAAATTACAATTACTCCTTGCGCAACCAAGTGTTTGGGTTATGTTTTATATTTTTAACCCACCGATATGCGGTTAAATTACTAACTCAGGATAAGTTTTTGTCCAAATTGAATGAAATGATACCAAATTAAAGTAAAGTTTCAAAATCAAACAATCTAAAAAAATGTCTTTATAACGTAATCAAAAGACGAAAGAAATGAGACAGTAATTTGAGGTTTACAAAAAAACATTCAGCTCTGTAAAAGATCTCTTACATCCACACTAAGGTGTGAGTATGATGATTACAATATAGTTACTCATAACTACGTACTAAAAATACATAATATATCTACATAGTAACGAGTCTCAACTTAATAATAAATAAAAAAAAATTAAAAAATTACATACATATTACAATAATAACGTGACGCATATTATTAAATACAGTTTTAAACATAAAAGCTTTAAGCAACTAGTGATAAATATATTACTATGACAAAGATAGATTTTTTGATAGAAAACAGTATTATATAAAGTTACATCAAGAAGATATCTTGAATCGCAAGTCCGCAAGGGTCTCGTATCTCATAGGAGGGAGATATTGTGTTACACGACAAGGTTACACATTGAAACACCTTTATCGATGTACACTGCACTATAGCAACTTGCTGAACGGTCGGTGATTGTAAATGTTGATGTTGGAAAAGAGCAACTACTGAGTTTCTTGCCGGCTCTTCTCGGGAGAATCTGCTTTCCGAACCGGTGGTAGAGTCACACAAACATGCATACTTGACGTTTCAAAAGTGCTTATATTAGGCCTACTTGAAATAAATGAATTTTGAATTTTGAATTTTGGTCTTCGAGAGCCAGTACTAATATTCCTAGATACAATTAATAGATATCATATTTTATGTAAGTGTCTCGATCTTTATGTATTTCGTATTAGTATTTAAGAATAGATTTTAGAGTTAAATGGTCAATTTAAACATAAATAATACACTCCGCATTAGTAAACTTTGTATCGTTATTAACATAGAAACACTCGCGTAAGCGTTAAGTCTAAAAAATATTATTAATATTGTTATTATTAGGTTAATTAAACTAATTGTAGGTAATGGTAGATTGGGAAATACAAAGAAACAATATGTTCTGGATTAGTAAACCAATTAATATATTTATTAAGATAACAAACGAACTATTATCCATTGAGCACAAAGTTCAACGGATTATATTATTCTTATTGACTATTCTTGTTTCATAAAACTTAAGTATTATTTAGATAATGTGAGTTATGAGTACACAATAGAACGTAGACTTTTGTTATCATTAGTGAGATAACACTTTTTAAAGTTACAGATTTAATAAATGCAATTAAATGGTCTGTCTGTGACTTCGAAAGTGTCAGACAAACGGGCTAATCTGGTTTATTTAGATTTTGAAGAAACTTTCACGGGCAGTTAGACGATTGTACATATAGGTTACGTTTTATTAGAAAATGTAGAAGTTGTTGTCCTATACTTTGAAGTTAGGGCATTAAACTATTATATAAATATTTTTTCTAAAATCAAATTTAATATAATAGTGGAATATTAATCCCTCCATTTCATAAAACCTTTAAGTAGGTACAGGTTAGAATTGAGCTTCATGCTCCGTTTCCGTTGCAAAATTGTACGTTGACGCAGTACGATTTTTTTTTAAACTAAGAGACCTGAAATTTGGACAGTGTATGGCTTATTATACGAGTATTATACACGACTGCAATAAGAAAGTCCATTCATCACCCATGAAAGAGGATAAATAAAACAGCAGTTTCATTTTTGTAAATTATCGTTAATTATTGATTAAAACATTTGTTAGGGTTACATCGATGTCACTTGCATGTTTACTTGATAAAATATCTGACTGGATAAATTCAAGGTAACATTTAGTATGTAAGTACCAATGGTACTCTTCAGCAATTAAAAATGTCATCGTTGAATAGTTAAATTTACACTAATTGCACGTATTACAATTTACACGTATGAAAATATATAAAAAAATATTAATTACTAGGGGACCCCAGCGCCATCTGTCGGGCTGTTTTGTTAATCGAAACCATCCAGGGTGACACCCAAACGACCCGACCGGCCTATTGGCTGCTAGGAGATGACCCGCACGCCACACAAACGCATACCAACAATTTATTCAAATCGGTCCAGCCGTTTAGGAGGAGTTCAGTGACACACACACTAGAAATATATATATAAGATTATATATTTTCAAAAGTGTAAATTGAAGCGCACCATTATAAAGAAAATGCAAGAAGACTTGTTCTATTTATTTAATAATTAAGAGCACTAGCAACATACGTATTACACGTTTTTAAATAAAACATACACACACAATAACATGCACTGATATGCCCGTCATTTACACGAGCACATAGCATCGACAAAGCGTCATGTAAAGTTCTTTTGACAAAAAAATTGTTAGAAAAAATTAATCAAAAAAATAATGAAAACTTTATAAGATGATTTCTATTAAATCACGTGAGATTTGGATTAAAGTTTTAGATCTATATCCATTCCAAATTTCATCAAAATTGGTTCAGCGTTTCAGCTAAGTTTACTTAGTCTACAAAATCAAATTAACACACGGATACATTTTTGCTTTTATAATATAAGTTGTTCCTCAATTTTGGACCTGCCATCCTGTTATGAATGCAATATATATAAGAATGGCTGTTGTTATCTTATTAATAGCAATAGTTAAAAATGGTTTTATTGGATTATAAAGGAATTTCTTATTTTCATTTGCAAACGTTTTGATTCCATTTAGAACTAGCCGTGTTATGCAACACCTAACATATTATTTGTATCAAATAATGTTGCTATGTAAAAAAAACCTTAAAATAATGACATAAATAAAAAAAGCTATATCAACATTAAAGTTAAGATAGCAGAAAATTGCCCGAATTGTAGCGGGCCGCCATTTCTTGACTAACAGACATTTCGTTCTTTGGCGACCCAATTTCAAAGGTTGTATCCCGTTCCAATTTCGAGGTGGGCTATTACATAGATGACAACATTTGACAATGCATTTTTGGAATAATTTGTTTAAAAAATTATTTGTTTTCCCGCCATTAGAGTAGCGCGGAGGAAGAGAAAGAAAAGCTCTATATCGCTGTACTATACACCTTGGAGAGGAGGCCTTTAAATACATACGGCAATGGATTCTTGCGAAAATGCATGCTACAAACAGAGTAACACGACCACGGCATTGTTTAGAAATAAAGAACAGCTTTTGATGGAAAAATTGAGATACTAAGTCAATTTCTACATGAATTAAATCATAGATAAACCAGAACTGAAAACACACTAGTATTATGTATTATCCGCATTAAGGTTAATTATAATGAGTCATATAGAAAGATTGACCTTAACCAGAAAAAGTCATATAGAAAGTTGATTAAGATGGTCCTTGGTAGAATTAAGGTTGCTTGCAAGAAAATCATTTTCCCGTCATAATATAATTGGTCTGTATTGGTAGAAAATTTTAAAATAGCAGAAGTATGGTGATAATAGAGAGAATGAAAGTTTTAATACATCAAAAATATTACCCTTTCAGTTAATTTTGTCAGCTCGTTCAAAATATACAATGCCGAGTTGACCGAGTTTCGCTCGGATTTAAAAACAGATTTTATCAAAGAGAATTTGAAAGGTACATTTTTAGAGTAATCAGGACTTTTGTTATGAATTACTAAGTCAGTAATCACTTATGACAACAACACTGATAATTAATGTTAAAAAAAAGATAAAAACTGTTGCTACATTATTGTTTCTTTAGATTTATTATAAGGCCGAGATTAAAATAGGCTTAAAATTCCACCTATACATTAACTACACAGCTTAACCACCAGGTAGACAAAAAATCCAGTTTGATACAGCTGATCGAATATTTTCGCAAAATATGCACTCGCCAAAAAATTGCTTCTTGTGCATCGCATCAATATTTTTTCTTAACTAACATTTGTTAATTTTGTTTGGTAAGTTTTAAGTAACGAACCAGTATACGATTTATCGTATACTGGTTCGTTTTAATAAGAAGAAAAAGTAACAACACGTATACGGTTCATACTATATAATTGTTGCATTTAGCAAAAATACAGTCACACACATCTTCGGAGATAGAAAATGAAGCTTCTCAACGTAGAGCAGAAAATCACATGCAAAACCGACTTATCTTCAACAACTTATTTTAATATATATAGTGTTACAATTGCATATTGCATGTATTTTCAAACGTCCTGTTGTTTACGAATCGTATAGGTATTTTATTTAACAGTACTATTTCAGCTTTAATTATATTTATATTAATAAGACCGTGACAGCCGAGATTTATATCTTCAGACAAGTTTTGGTCACTAACCTCGTTAGGTTAATGACCAAAACTGACTTCCAATGCTGATAAATAACTGTTTCTGTATACAAAATAGCAAGTGTGAATCTTTTAAAGGAGAATATTGAAGGACTTACGCTTGTAGGTACATGTTACATAGTGTGTAAGTAAATTGGATAAGCAAAAGTGATTATAGGTAGACTCAAAGACTGCAATTCTCTAGAAAAAAAGTGAAGGACTGACATGTACTATATTTTGTAAAGAACCCGTATTATTAGGAAGGAACACTTATAACTGGTAACTCAAAATCTATTACTATCTATAAAACCCAACGAAGTATCTCAATAATAATTTCCAAAGCAAAAATGAAGTTTCGACCGTATAGCAAAAGCTTTTATTTTTAACAAAGTTAATAAATATAATGCAATCCAAAAGTTAATAGAAAAGGCCATATACGAAATTGAACGAATCATTCTGAAATCTTATCAAGATCTTATTTCCAACTATTGAAACCAGGTTACGTCGTACTTGTATCGAATGATAAAAAACTCATTATTTTACAACAAAATCATTACATGCAACCAGATGTTTTTGGTTTTATTCACATAACATCTGAAAATTTTTCATGCGTATCTGATTGAAAAGGAATTTAAAGATTCCAACTAGCAGAAACGGCTGGCAAGACCTAAAAGCAGAGAGTTTATTTAAATGGATCAAGTAATCGGAGGGTTTGACTTCATCTAAAACATCAAATATTTATATATTTCTTCGTTACCGTCTGTAAATTATTAGTGATAATTTCACGAAATGGTTATATCAACACTTGCTTATATCCAGTTATATCATGTTTATAGGTTATATTACATTTCATAAATAGATTTATATGTTGAAACAGTCGCCCATGTCACGTGGTATTTTGCTTTTCATGCATCCTGCGGGAACCGAAATTTTTCTGGGATAAAAAGCAGCCTGTGTATTAAACCAGGGTATAATCAATTTTGCTTCCAAAATTCAGTCAAATTGATTCAGGTGTTTGCGTGAAAGAGTAACAAACATCCATCCATCCATGCATACAAACTTTCACATGTATGTATTAGCCTTAACCCATCTCAAAGATTTACCTACTCATAAAAAGCATATACTACTCTCATCATCTACTCAGATGATTAGTGGTCCCAGATTTAACAAAATTTTACGTGGTCCGTTATGAATTAAATCATTGATGAATCGGTATTAAAAGCATATTTTTGCTATGCTAAGAACTGGGCGCTAACTATACATTAAATCAAATTTCAATTTCATCAAAAAGGAATATTTTCTATTTACTCCATAAGCCCAGTATCTGCGCGGGTTTTTTTTTTCAAATGCTTAAGACGGTTTTTGTTTATTCTCTAACTGGTGTTACGAAAGGATATATGCAGTTGGAAATCCATAGGTCCCTAAATAATAAATAATAAGGCGCTATTCTTAAGTAGATATTTATTTGAAATCGTGGTAGTATTGGTACCTACTTTACCTTTATAAAGTATACTACTCTATAATATTTACTTTTATACTTACCTATTTATTTACTAGTAGTGATAATAGTTCTTCAACGTACGGAAATCGGTAGGTAAATCCGATTCCCCATGCCAAAGTATATTTTTACCCATTTATTTTAAATTTCTTAAAAAACCTTTAAGGTGCTATTCTTAAGTGCAATCTTATATCAAATTGTTTCAGTGCATAACAGTTCGATAGAAGTATTCTGAAAGAGCATTAAAACTTAGCAACAGATTTAGCAATAAAACTCCTTGGCATACAAATGTTTTTGTATAAATTTATTGTTGTATCAAATTTGTATTGTTTCTGAGGAATTTGTGTGCAATAAAGTGTTTATATATCTATAATCTATAATATAGAGTTTAATTTGACATTATTTACTACCATAGTACATAAGTAAATAAATAGGAAGTTTATTATTTAAGGTAATGTCTTCAACAGTCTTCGTATGACTTTAAAATTCACTAATAACAATTGTTTATAACCCACAACACTTCAGGGATGATTTGATTTTTCATCCCTATTATTGCATAACACATTGAAGGTGTTTTTTTACCCCAATCATTTGACATCACATTCACCATTCGATTATTTAGAACTCGATTTAATGTGTGTCTCTATCTAATCCTTTTTTAGGGATAAAAATAAGGCCATTACGAGTGTTAAGAAT
This sequence comes from Pararge aegeria, assembly GCF_905163445.1. Lineage (NCBI taxonomy): Eukaryota > Metazoa > Arthropoda > Insecta > Lepidoptera > Nymphalidae > Pararge > Pararge aegeria. Next base: position 5,317,743 of record NC_053183.1, read on the forward strand.
TGAAGAATTTAATTTGAAATAATAATCAATGCTCCATTGAAATACCTTATTATCTAATGCTAGCAAGATTACATGTAACGTATTTTTACAGATATATATAATGAGTAGTAATGCAACTGACTCAAGTGATCCACATGTAAATAAATAAATACTACGACAATAAACACATCGCCATCTAGCCCCAAAGTAAGCGTAGCTTGTGTTAGGGGTACTAATATGACCGATGAATATTTTTAGGAATAATATACATAAATACTTATAATATACAGATAAACATGCAGACACTGAAAAACAATCATGTTCATCACACAAACATTTTCCAGTTGTGGGAATCGAATCATGGCGTTGGACTCAGAATGCAGTGTCGCTGCCCACTACGCCAATCGGCCGTCAAATACATATGTACAAGCACTAGTAATAATTATATTATCGAGCATTAAATGGAAATCGCTAACTATATCTAGGATAACCTAGGTACCTAAACCGAGAACGTTCCACGTGGTTAACGAAGTTCGCCCATACCTCCTTAATTCGAAGCCAATTTTAATGATTAATTTTTTCAGCCTTTTTAGAATCCTATGAAGATTTACGGACATAAGGAACGAACTATTCGGTCCGTTTTCTTCAAATGTATATGATTTCTTCCATAATTATCAAAACGTAATACTTTCTATTTTTTTAAGTTTTTATTTTCCACGAAACATTTCCGAAAATATTGTTTAATTATATTATAGGTAAGAATAATGATAAATTTTGGCATACCTATTATTTGAGAGGGTGAACCTATCTATCTAACTTCATCTAATAAAATTTGGTAAGTATATGTATATAAACAGTATAAACGAATAAGAGACGACCAGTTTACCAAAGGTTAATTTTTTTTTCATCCTTTCATAATATAGGTAAGGGAAGCTTGATATTATTAAAATGTACGAACAACAACTCCGATTTAAAGGATTGTACTCGTAAATTAAATGTTTCACTGCAATCTAAATAGGTAAGTCGCTAGTTGATGCAAAGTTGCTATGGTAGAGTTTGTAGCTGGAGTAGATTACTTCGTAAATTATAACAAGGAGCATAAATAATCTAAACATTCACGAGCTGTTGAAGTTTAAGTACTGAAGAGTTGAAGAAAGCTTATGAATATTATACATTCACGTTGGCATATAGCAAATATATAGAAACATATTATATGCTCCTTAGGGCTTTGTTCTACTTATAGATGTTCTAAAAACAGTTAAAATTTCAAAAAAGAGCAAGAATTCAAACGTATATTCCAAAAATCAATCTCGCCAAGAGGTTCTGCTGTCACTTTCTTCGGAATTTGTGTACAGCAAGAGAGAGGAAGACAAAAACAGCTGCTGCTTTAAAATTCTAACAAATATGAAACTGTACTCTAATGGATACTTGATGACTTGAAATTGAGTTAATACATCAGCTTTACAATAATATTGATTCATATTTCCATCAAATGTCTAATAACACTGCGATTTAATGCCTGCATTCAGCAACTGATGTGATGACTTAATGACATATAATTAAGTGAGTGTTTATAAACTTATAGCATCACTATGAATGTTTGATTAGTATGGCTTTAGTAGAAATGTTCGATCACAACATTTTTATTCATATTTCAGCCATTTTCCATTGATTTTAGGGTTACTATGTTCTTTTACAATATCAAAATTGAATTAGCAATCGGTAGGTGTTGCGTGTCCAATCCAACCAAGATAATTATTAGTGCTGATGCTATAAACTCCTACGTGAAGTTCACGTGAAAATGGCACGTTACGAAGCCTTATAAAGTAGCACTCACCAGACTTAGGGGCATGGGCGCGGCGCGTCGCTTGCGGACGCACTCCTTTAGTTAAATGAATCCGTTACGAAATACCGCTTCTCTTATCTTCATTTCCGTAATAAAAACACCGTTCATTTAGCTAAGACGGACTTATTATATACAAGAACCGCAGTGACCCGCTGTTGCTAGGAGCGGATCAATCGTCAACCCTTACAGGTTACATGAATGAAACCTACACACTTTAGTTGCGCTCGTATCAATATTCTGTCTTTCGATTCGACCTCCGCAAGGAACCGCACGACCGACTGAGTAATAATTGAGTAATGACATAAACTATAACGGTTTCTATAATATAAAGGTGTTGGCACAGCGATAACCGAGTTCACGAGAGAGGGGCGGAGGATTAGTAGTGAGTCCTAGCCTGACGGGTCAGAGTCGTGTAACGGACGAGCGGTAGACGGCGGTGGCGGAAGGTCGGGGAAGCCGGGATCGCGCTCGGCGCGAGCCCGGGCTCCGCTGACGTCAGCGACGGCTTGGCGCCGTGCGGCCCTACTCACCACCGTCGTTGGCCAATTATTATTTTATTTACACGATCGGGAAAGTCATGAAACAAAAGGCAACGACAGTGGGGCGCGGGCGGAGAACACTCGCCGCAGGAGCGACGCACGGCGCCATCTAGCGGCCAACGCAGACCTTCTCGCGCCTACTCCTTTCGGTCTGCGGACGATCGAATCGAGACAAAACTCTGCTCCGACCGACCCTCACTGGTCGGAAACACTGTCACTGTCGGGGGCTACACTGAGCGCGGTCATCGGATCTCATGCATCGCGTGTCGTACCGTGGTCAGAGCGTGGCTGCGTGTGGTGTTGGCGGTCGGGTGGGCCATGCTGTCAGGCGGCGCGGGAGAGGCGCGGGCCGGGCATGGCGGGCTCCTGCTCGACACTGCGGTGCGGCCGGTGCGGGCGTCCGCGGCGCGCGCTGCACGCCACTGGGCCGCGCACCGCCCGCACCCTCGCCCGCCGCCGCTGCGCGCGCACGCCCGCACTCGCCACTCGCCGCCGCGGCTGCACCGCGTGCACCGCGCCGCCAGCCGACCCGCTGCCAGCCTGCCGCCAGCTCGCCACCAGCCTACCGGCAGCCCGCCGCTTCCACAGCACACGCTGCCTATCGATTGTCGACTTCCGACTTCCTGCACTTTATAAAAGCTCGCTAATTTTCCTTATGTACGAGTATGTTTAAGTTAAATTCGATAAAACGTGTTGAATAATCTGACAGAACATTACGCGTGCATCTATAAATAGTTGGTGAGATTAAGAATAACATAAAGTGAAAATTAATCGTAACATCTTGTAAATAATTTCATTACATATTGGCGAGTAGATATCATAGAATACAGAGGTATGTAGTAGAATTTTTTTTTAGAAAATACAATTATGTCAGCTGTCTAAGCCAAGCTTACCATTTTATGATTTGTTTGCCAACTGTCACAACTATTTATTTTGGTGTCATTTAAATGTTTAGGTATTAGCAAGGTTAAATCTGAAGAACTAAGGAGTTCCAACGACATTAACTCCTAACTTAACGATAGCGTAATTGCGTTACGACGCTTGTTTATATTAACTGACATTAGGAAGCAGTGCAGTCCATATAAAATTAATATTTATTTTTGATTTTTACAATAGAATGACTAGATTACACTAAGAGCACTCTTGAGCAGTCTTCATATTCAGATAAGATCATAGGGATATTTAAAAGCAGCACCATCGACAGAAAATATAAGGAGTAATTGACTGGCACCGCATGGTGATGCAATGTGGTGGGAAGAAAATAATGAAGAAGACTGTAGGCCATGTTTGGGCTAATTCTAGGGATATAATTTACCCTGTCCGGTCAATTATATGGCTTACTACTGACTATTACTTTACTCAAGCACTGAAATTGGCGTTTTAAATCATGTGGTAAGCGTACGGTACGTAGGGCCAAAAAACCATTTACACACGATACGATATCAGATCGATGGCCTTGCGATGCCGTGCTGCAATGCAATAACGTTTTTTCCTCGTAGTAAGACATACGGCACGATGTTTTCAATACGATGTCTTTGATAAATGTTTATACTTTATGATTTTTCCCACATCACAGGACACGGGTTTACTAGTGATAGTGATGTATGTCCATTTATTCCGTCATCTTTGAAAATTGATCACCAAATGGGTAACCGGCATAAGATTGCAACGGCAATTTCATGACAGGAAGTCGTGCTGAGCATCGTGCTACAACACTATATCGTTACAAAACAGGTCTTCTATTTCAGCTTCAATTTTTATTCCACTACAAGTAAGCCAATGTCTAAGATGTTAGCAATCTAATGGTCGTTATATTAAAACTGTTTAAACAATCAGTTTTTACAAGATATCGTACCGGAACACTAAATAACTTAGTGGCACGTCTTTGTTTAAGGGAGGGGGAAGGGTACCTCCACCTGACCAAACCAGAGAAAAAAATCAGAAATTATAAATTCCCAAACGGCCCCTGCCGGGAATCGAAACTGGGACTTCCAATTTTAAACTGGGATTAACTCACCTGGGATAGGGAGGTCGCCCAAACACAAAAACATTTAATCGCATCGTGACACTACATCGCAAGGTGCCACGACGCGACGTTGTAACGTGGCACCTTGCTGCTGCATTAGCTGTTTTGACTATATCATAACTGGCGATAACCCGAAGACATGGATAAAAAAAACTACTAACAAAAAACAACAGACTTCGATAATGATAAGATAATAGTAACAAAAACTAAGAAATAAATATTTATTCGCTGCAAAGTGAAATCTTAATTTTCCTTACCTATATGCGAACGCTATACAAAATATACCGGATGCTATTATAAAGTATCTTGTAGCGCTCTATTGCAACATGTAATATGTGGGTTTTTTCTAGTTCCGGTGGTTACCCTATAGATCGACCAAATAGTGCTTTCCGAAATAAAATTCACAGTCTTCATAAGTGTGCCTACAATATAAGAAGATTTTCTTCGATTTCTCCAGGATAAAATCAAAGATCGGAACCTGATATCAATAGGACCACATTGCAAGAGATATCGAATTAAGAACCTCTTCTATTTGTAGGTTTAAGTCGGTTAAAAATGAACTAGCTGTGAATTCATAAGAAAACGTCAAAAAACAGTCGCATTAAATAGAAAGAACTGTTGAGCGTTTCTGACCCACAAAGGGTTGTAGCACCGCAGGATTGATTGGATGAACACACAGATCTGCCTCAATGTCATTTCCATGCAATTTGATGTTGACGCTTACTTAGTTTGTGCGGAAAATGGATTTGAACTCTCTACGACTTTTATTTCGATGAAATTTGAATTTATTTCGGTGCTTATTTTTTTATGTTATAGAGTATTTTATACTGTTATATTGGTCAAATAATAAATTTAGTCCAAATCACCTGCTTCTATCCAATATAATCTTAGGAACTAAAAAAATAATATTGGCTATATGATGTTGATACAATCCTCACATCATTACCATAATTCGTAATAATTACATGTTTTAGACTCCCTTAATTGCCATGATATTGGCAATAACATGGCTGGCAATTGAGTAATTAATAAATGTTATGGTTCACATTAAGCATTAGGTTTAATTTGCTGCAATGCACAATTGTGAATTCAACTTCATCTAAGGATGGTATCGGACATAAACATTCTTTGAGAACAGTATGATTATTATATTCCACATTTACTTTCTGTGCCTGTTATTATATATAGTTTTAGTATTATTTATTTTACCATATAGTTTATTTGATATATGTACTGTTTTTGTGATTATTAATAGTATATTCTTAGAGTTTTGCGCACCGCTATAAGGATTCATATGTGAGCCAATTCCTCATAATGGTTGGTTAAAGAAATCACTATAATTGATAAGGCCGCCTTTGTTACACAAATTTAAATGTCCTGTACCTTTGTTCTCTTTTATTTTTTTCTTGTGAGCAATAAAGTATTTTTGATTGATTGATTTATTGATTGATAAATATTTTAGAAAATAAATAATGTTATTGTTCAAAATGTTATGATGTATGCCGTGCAGATGTGCCTGGTTGTCGCGAATTATAGCAAATTAAACTGAATGTTTTCTTTTATTAGTTATAATTGAAAGGCCAATCGTAGGGCATGCAAGGAAGATGAACTGCAATATAGGAAGTACCACGAATAAATATCCTTAATTCATTGACAATGTACTTCTTTTGCCTGTATTGTGGTTAATTATTCAACTATTGATAGCGAGGACGTTGGTTCGATTCATTTCGCGTGAGGTCAAGAAGATATAGACAGAAGTTCCCAATACCAGTCCAAAGTGAAATTGTTAATTACTTCCTGAAGTTAGTTTTGTCTACCCCTGTGCCATGGCCAGCACGTAAATCCTTCGATTTTGATCTATTTAATCTAACACCTACTATTTGTCGTTGAAGTCCACCAACTCGTACTGTAGCAGTACGGAAGGAATAAAAGCTCTTTACTCTTTTTTTCATGAGAGATCAGGTCTGTGCCCAACAGTGGAGCATTAATAGACTGAGGTTGATGATAATAATAATAATAATAATAATATTTATTTCCAAAAATCTTAAGTCTAAACAATATAGTAAAAACATTTCTTATTTTATAGGATGGGGCATCCATGAAATCTTAAAAATTATATTACTACAAGCTTCTGAAGCTAAACTAAGAAACCTTGTATTTCAGCTTCAGTGCCTTCACCCCCTAGGGTTTTTGATTATTTTTAGCTCAAATATTAAACATGCAGTTATAATTACTTAATAATAATAGGACTACGCTAACTACTACGGGCTAATTGATTTATATTTTTTGTAAAAGGTTGATTATTAATATGTTATATACTACTTGTTCCTCTCTATAAAAAAATAATAAATATAAAGGTGTATGCCTGTGTGTGTGTGTGTTGTGTAGTGAAGAGAGGGTGTGTATTGTTGTATTCATTGATGAGAATGAATGTGTGTAAAGGGTACTTTGTAAATAAAGTTGTTAGTAAATAAATTAAATTTTAACAGAAAATGGGTGCCCTTTTTATTTTAAAATAGTAAGTAGGTTTTCAGTATCGTCATATGATAAACTCTTTAAATATGCAGTTATGGCTTTTTTACAATTTATTTTGTTGAGAGGGTAGATGTTCGTTGACTCATTTATTTTGTTATACAAATGAGGTCCCAGGAAAGAAAAGAATTTTTTAATAAATGATGTGTTTGATAATTGTGATGTTTTTACTACGGTATGTTTTCGGCGTTTATTAAGATGGGCAGTATCATACGTAAGTTCAGCATGTTGCTTTAATAAGACACTTAATATAAACAATTTCCTTACTGAGAGAACTTCACAGCTTTGATAAAGCAAAGATGTCGAAAACAAATAAGGGCGAAAAGTAGCAACCTTTAATAAAGCACGTTGTGCGATTTTAACTTTCTTTATAAAAGTTTTTGAGGCTCCACCCCACGAAGATATGCAATATGTAATTAGAGCTTGACACAAAGCAAGGTAGATGCGTTTCATGATTGCAGCAGTTACGGCATGGCAAAGATGATGATTGTTTATTCAGGCATCGGCCTTAAAGTTTAAAACCATTTTTTAAATATTTAATAGCAAATTCCGTAGGATAAAAACTCCTCCTTTGACTCTTGAAGAATGACATAAAAGAATCCTTTGTCATCTACGAAATTTACTTAAGATTGAGCTTAAAATCAGGTCACGCCTTAAGGCGTACACGTTTATTTTCTCAGAAGATAACAAAAGTCGCCAAGATGGCGGTTTGGCAGCAGAATGAATTTGTCGAAAAATGTTGCATGAACTACAGGTCTTTCAGATTTGAAGCTTATGTAAGTACGAGTATAAGTAGTATGTGTGTAAACACATCATATAAATAGTGGCATCTGAAATAGCCTAATCTTTAAAAGAGAACAAGTTTAGGCGAAGGTGAAAAATGTTTAGTTCTCTATGTATAAACATATAATTTAACCATTAATATGACAGTTAATTGCTGTTCGTTAACCTCGCATTATCTCCGAAACGGCTTTACCAATCTTTCGTTTTGAGCGCATTACTACAGGTAGTTGAAAAAATAAAAAGTAAGAAAAGCCTAAAACAACTGTTACATTCGGAAGAAACTAAATAAGTGGATTTGATATAAAACAATAAATAGATACACCACCAACACCATCAAGTTAGTTTGTTCTTAAATATTAAATTTGATAAATACCATGCAACTTATACCGTAGAAAAACCAGAGCTTCCAACATAGCTCAACGAGTTGCGAAGCTAAAGTGGCAATGAGCGGGGTAGACAGCTCGGAGAACTGATGGACCTTGGGGTCTCAAGGTACTGGAGTGACGACCCCGTCTCATACCGTATTATTAAACTGACATCAAGCCAATAACAGAACATCAGGTATCGGTCAAAAGATGCTTAAGATCGAACTTGTAAACCTGTCCTGAATGCCGTATTAATAAAGCGACAATGAGTGTCGCTTTATTAATACGGGCATAACTATTTATGGGGTTTCGTGATATCCATTATAGAGCTCAAAATATTACAACAAGAGTATCATGACTGGGAGTTGCAGCTGTCAATATCGCATTTTTTTGCTCAAAGAATCTGCATGGCTGTTCAGTGCGTATAGCTACCTTTCTTGACACCATTTTATGCGGGAATTAAATAGTATTAATACTATATTTTTATTTTTTTTTCTATTTTATATACATTAGTTTCTGACTGCATTCCTACCTGGTGGTAAGATATATTCTAAGATGATCACGGGCAAAGCCAGAACAGTAAAATTAATAATAAGCTTTAGTGTAACATTATGAACCAAAAACATAATATAACTTCAATTAAAAACAAATTCACTGTATCCGCTGTTATTTTTTAGTTTAAAAATCGGACTTTTCGATAGCTTTTCAGTTTTTGTTTACATGGACAGCTGAAGTCGTAACCGCTGTCTGTCAGCTAGTATTATTTTGTCATCTAACGGCGACACTTCCTGTATTGTGATATGTTCGAAACAGGGTCTGATTCTATATGCCATTGAAAATTTTAGTAAGCAAAAATAGATTTTGCATCACTATGTTTTCAATACGTTTGGAGTGTAATAGAAAATGAGCGCTCCTCATAGAACACACACATACTTTTAAACACATAATCTAAAATTGTGCCCGTTTGTTTGTTACCTATGTCCAGCTCAATTACTTTACTAATTTTGACGCAATACATTACAGATATAGATTTTATTTTATAGATCAACAGATTCTCCATTCCAAAATAGCACCCGAGGACCACTCCCGAAAGCTTAATGAAAATTTTTGCTTAGAGGCAAAACTGATCATGTGTAAAGTATCCTGGAGACAGGCATAGGACACTTTTTAGCTCGGGGAAATAAACAGTTTGCGCGAGATTTTTATACAAACAAAACCAACGTGGACAAAGTCGCGGGCAGCAACTTGTTGTTTATGAATATCAAAATACGTAAAAGGTACTTATCTACACTTATCTGATTTCAATTTATTTTTTCAAATAAGGAATTTATACTTCTCGAGTAAAAAAAATTGAACGCATCCTAAAGCAATGTATTTTATTTATTTATTTTTTATGTAATGCCGAAGACAGTGATTAAAATGTTCAATATTATATCCGTCGGGTTTCATTCACGGTATCAACTGGCTCTAGCGTGATGTTAATTTGCTTTTAACCTTCTACCCTAATAAATGCACTAAGATAAAGGAAATTTCAAAGTCTTGATAATTCCCGAGATTAGTGCTTAAAAAAACACTTATTTCCCAAACATCATAGGTATTTATATGTAGGTAGTTTTAAATCTAGCGTCTTATATAAAGAAAATAATTAACTTAACATTCACGTTAGCGTAGCACTGCGTAGCATAGACGTAGCACCCGACGTAGATCAGTGATCAGTTTGAATTTCAAGCGGTCAATAAAGAGTTATTTTGAATATTGTCCTGGGGGTTAACTACCATAGTTCAAAGCAATATTATGTTGATATATTTGATTGAGTATCCCTTTTTTCAACAGACTTACAAAAATAGGAGGTTCTCAATTCGACTGTATGTTTTTATTACTGCGCCAATTATAAACCGATTTTTATGATTCCTTTTTTGTTTGGTATTTTATACTTCAGACGTGGTCAGATTATAATTTGGAGAAGATCTTTTATAGGGATTCTTGAAAAATCGAGATAACGCTTGAAATTTAGATTTGAACTTCGATTTGAGTATTCTTTAATAATTATTTAAATGAATAACTTGAGCATTTTCTTTCAAAAATACCATTTGGTCATGTGAAACTGATGATAAAAACTACGGATGACCAACGAAAGTATGCAATAATAAGTATCACATGAGTTAAATTCAAAATTCAATATTCAAAAATATTTAATTCATGTAGACCTTGTTACAGGCACTTATGAAGCGTTCATACATTTAACATGTTACGGGTTAGTGATGGTGATAACTGCAATCGCTAACTTAAAACTTAAGCTAGGAGGGTTCCAAACGCACCCTGGTCTAAGAAGAGCCCACAACAAACTTAGCCAGGTTTTTTTTTTGTTATCACCATCTCACAGTCTAGTTAATGTTGAGTTATGAAGTTAGAGCTATTCATGCCCATGTTTTTTTTTCATACATCTTATGGTTCGGTTATGGAATTAAATAGGTAAGCAATTTAAGCTCATCACAATAAAGAAGCTGATGGTGTATGCAGCTTCGGCAATGTTTTGTAAAAGTTTATGAGCAGTTGACATTTGGCTATTAAAACTTAGAGTTTTTTCGACAAAAACCGAACTAAAAAGGAACAAATAAATAAGTGCCAAGGTATTTCGTATCCAAAATACTATAGACGCAAAAGTGAATCGATTTACTGGTTTCCTCTACTCGTAGTTTCCTATCCACTGCATGGATTCTGAACAAAGATTTACAAAGAAAAAAATTACAAAGATTTACAAAGCTAATAGAGATGTACAAAGAATAACACAGGGAAAAATGCTCGGGTATACAATGAAAATTAAGCTTAATTAGCTATACTCCACAAAAAGCTGGAGAATCTGTGTATTCATAGATAAATGAATGAATATAAAATTATAATAAATTCAATTTTTTTACTACACACCAAACAGATCTTCAGCAATAAACTCTCCACGTACGTTTCGCTCCGCCATCGGGGCATTCTTAGCAGATGTTGACTTTATCTAAAATACTCTGGTATTGGTATGTTGGTACTTATCCTTGGCTGCTATAGTCTTGACAAAAATTTGCAAAGTGATAGCTAGTATTCCGGATACGGACATAAAAGACTTTAAAGCCTGTTGATATAAAAAATTCCTCTGGGATTTTCCAAAAATCAAAACAAACACTGACAATGTCACGCACATCAGCAACTTTAAGTAGGGATAAAAAAATATTTGTATGACTTATTTTAAAGAAGTTCGAAGAATTCCTCTTTACCCAAACGTTTATAACTTATATGTATCAAAAAGCGTTATATTTTCTTTTCGCCTTGGATACATACTATTTAATATTAGGTTAAGAAATCCACTATTTTTTATATTAAAGATTGTCAAATACTTTTTAATACCTTACTACCTAACTGCATTTCGTCCAAACAAACAAAAAAAACGGATAAGCGCAGTTAACTTTAATTTCAGCATTGAGTTAGATAAACATAATAAGTGAATTTATAGTAATAACTTTTCTTAATTCAACAGTTATATTCTAAATTAAAAAAAAAAAAGATTGCTCATACAAAACCAGCTTTCCCTTACCTATTTAAACGTAAGTGTTCTAAAATTATCAATAAGTAATTTTTATACAGTTATTCTATTTTGTACAGTATTTTTTTTGTTTTTTATATGGGTCTCGTAGCCTGAAACAGAGAAAAAAAAATCGAATAAATACTCCACATATCATTAGTTAAAAATTGTAGTCAAGCGCAAACCAGTCAATGATAAAAAATTAACCCTCGGTCCAAATTCACAGCACACTCAGTGAGGTATACATGAAATAGGTCACCAAAAGATAAGTGACCTATTAATAGTAGGTACAGAAATATGCAGCAGCCCTCATTCATTGTGGTCCGGGAGCTGCATAGCAGCCGACACGAAAATATAATCGCAGACTGCAGCAAAAGTCGCACGCAAATCTCAATAGGCCCACCAAAGTTTGAGACCGCATGTTTAATTGTTCCTTATGATCTGTATCTTCTGGTTTTAGTACTCTTATCTTGACTTACATGCCACTAAGTAAAAGGGAATACGAAATATACGATTTATATCCGACCGACTTCAAAATGTACAAAATATTTTTGCATTTTAGTTGTACGAGTATAACAAAGTCGGTTTTTTATTTGCAAAATTGTTTCGTTTAAATATTTACATAAAGCCGATATTATTTGCAACTACCGTTGGTAATATAATATTTAAGTACTTTATTTAGCTACATTTTGAAGGTGCAAAAACGCTATATTACACGCTTTTGTTTAATAGTCATTGACCGGATCAAAATTATAAACAGCAAAAAGAAAACCATTGGTCATTTATTTAAGTTGACAGTGCTAAATTGTTTACCTTCATTGATTATAACATCAATTTAACGCTGCCATTGCTAGTTGCGATTACTAGCTAGACTTCGTAACTTACTCATTAGTATATACGGAAATATATATATATATTGTATGCCTTGTGTACGGTTCATTCGGTTTCAACGCTTATTAATCTAGGTAGCAGTGTGCGATAAACTATAACTGTACTTCAACAGTGCACTCTCCATGCCCCTTATGGTCGGTATCTTTTATTATCTAATTTTGCGCATCCCACGCAGTAATTCTCATTTAGAGTAGACCTGCGTTTTGTGTTTCAAGCTCTCTTCTTTGCATGACTTAAAAACTGTGCAGCGATCACCCAAAATTGAGCTTAGTCAGTGCAGACCGTATTGAGATCTGCTGAGACCTAGATCTGCTATTAGTTTTTTTTACAAATTTGCGAGTCCCCTCGATCACACTTTTTCTAGATGAAGATGAATGAAAAACCGTGAGAACCATACTTGAGCATCCTCTGGATTTTTTTTTGCAGCTAAAAAGGTTTTGCAGCAATATGCGATAAACTAAAATTGTACTTCGTCAGTGCACGCTGCATGCCCGCTATTAGTCTGTATCTTTTATTCTCTGCTTTTCTTTTATTCGGGTCTACATTTTACCATGCAACTTTGCATTAATGCCGCCTTTTTACCTGACTACGAAGAGAAGTAGGTCTATTGTAATTGCTTGTATTTATTTAATAACCCAGTAACCAGTATCAAGGAAACCTGGTAGTGAAACCTGTTATCCTTACTTTCGCTTAAAGAATACTATTTCAACCGTATACATCAACATGACGGCCGATTGGCGTATTGGTCAGTGACCCTGATTCCCACAAGGCTCGATTCCTACAACTGTTGATGTTTTTAGTATTTAGGCGTTTATATAATATACATATTAACCTTGGAACTAACAGATAACTAATTATGCATATTATTAATAACAATATGAATCAGTTATCTTAGTTCCTATAACACATGTTCATGTGTCGTTCTTAGCATTTTTATTTATTTATTGATACTAATATTGAAAATGCTGAAGTGCGTCTGTTTGTTTATTACTGTTAATGCTAGGCACAGCCACTGCCATATGATAATCATGATTACTCTAAACGTGCATTATGTTAATGTATGATCAATCATTTTTACGGCGAACGTCAGTACAACTCTAAGTCGGTATGACATCTTTAGAAAACATCGTTATATTTCAGCCAGTTTACAGAAAACCATAGTAAAACATACACTAAACCATCCATCTATACATACATCAATCCATCCATACATCCATCTCCACAAACTTTCGGATTTATAATATTAGTAAGATGGTAAGCATGCATTCGATCGTTGTACCATATGCCTCGCGACTTGCTGGTATCTGAGTTATGTCCTTAATCTCCGACAATATTTATAAGATCTTATTTAAATCAGACAAAATATGCTTGATAGTATACACTTTCAAATAATAAAAGAATTATTAAAATCGGTTTAAATGTAACGGAGCAATGAAATAAAATTGATAAAAATTTTCATCCCGTTTCCCAGAGGAAACTTATTGTTTATCGAGATAAAAAGTATCCTATATATTGACCCGGAATGCCAGCTATAACTTTACCAAATTTTATTTAAATCCACTCAGTAGACGGACAGACAAAAGTTAAATAAAAATCTGTTTTTGACTCAGCATTGATTATAAAACATCCCCCGATCAAAATTTTTAAAATATATTAAACGTACAGAAATCTTCCAGTTACAGTCCATATATATATTATAAGTTCCAGTTTATTATAAGTATAGATATAGCTAACATACTGTAAATAGTCATAGGATACTGTCTATCCCGCAATTGCACCCAAGAAAAAGTTCCAGATACAAAAAAAATACCCATGTTGGTTTCACAACTAAACTGATCTTTGTAAAATTTTTGTTTCTAGAAACTTATATAGAATATTAAAAAAACGTAGCTATCGCATCATCATCAACAAAAGCTTGTAACAGCCCACTACTGGACTAAATGCCTCTCCCAATGAAAGGTTGTCCCCATGATCACCACGCTGGGCAGACGGGTTGGTGATAGCAGCTCTCCGTTATATTCCCTTAGTCGCCTCATACAACACCCATGGGTAGAGGAGGGGTGGTGAAAGCTGTATTCTGATCTTCCGTTGCCACACGCCTATTATATTACGAAACAAGAATAAGTGAATTTTTATGTCAAATCTGTTCGTAAAGTTAGCCCCTGACTGAAAACACACCACGGTAGGTGTTGATAATGTCTAAAATGATAGCGAGTGGTGGCGTGTCTACCCAGTGGCGGATGATATAAAATAAAAAAAAAATCCAGTACGGGTTATAAAAAACATAAGGATAGGCATTGCAAGAGTTTGTAAAACCTACCATATTTTTTTTCAACTTGTACTGGAGATTTTATTCATTTTTATATAATCTGCTCTACCCTGTGCATACACTCTATGCACGCCGTTGATATCAACCCATTACCGGCCCACTAAAGTGCAAAGGGCTCCTACCACAGTGAGAAGGGCCGTAGTCCACCACGCTTGCCCGGTTCGGATCGGTGGACTCAACCTTACCAATCGCCTTTTAGAACTTTACGGAGAGCCTTCAGCTGGTTCAGCATGCTGCAGGTGGCAGGCATGCAGGTTTCCTTACGATATTTTCCTTTATCGTATCCTGGGATTCCAACTGCCCCCCGAGACTGAAGCCGAAGTCCTAACCAGTTTGCTATCACCGCTACAGCGGTTAGCGGTAATTAGACTTAAATTTAACCCATACGCCTAATAGCTACGCGGTATTGTAGCAGAACCTTTCGCATCGCAATGGCATGTGGCACGTGTTTGTTGGTAGAATGGTAGACACAGCTGAAGCCCCACAGACACGAAAGTCAAATTGGCACAGTTTGGGCTAAATATCCCTAATTTAACCTTAACAAAAATATACTTAATAGTTTATATTATGATAATTACTCCTTCACGCATGGAGATACTCTACACTCTTAATGACCACATTATTTATCCCAGAAAATGTAAAAGTTCCTGGTGTACCTATAAAAGAATTCCTCATAATCGCCACTAGAAACTAGTGTTTATAAAAAAAATATGTTAACAAAGTTTATATGAAAAATATACAAAACTTTGTTTGTATATTTTTAATTATTAAACAATGTTTTAAGGTGTCACGAAGTGAAGTATAACTTTTTCTTTTTACATTGTTCCAATATTGTTTACTCATTGAAATCTGAATAGAAATATTTTAAGTTAATTCTGATAAAATCAACACAACTTCAAATAACAGAAAGAAAAAGGAACACGCTATTATATTTATTGCGCAAAGAAAATTTTTATTCCCGTTTTATTTTCCGTCGCCTGCCTTCACATAAACCATTCGAATGTATAGCCAAAACGTTTGGAACCGTTGATATACAACTCCGAAATAAGATAATCGTGAAAATACAGAAAACGTTGTAGTGCGCGATTGTTTGTAAAGCATATGTTGCATTGAATATATAAAAGGGTTTGCATTTCGGTCTGTTATTTTATAATGCAATTTATCTTACGATTTTGAAAGTTTGTTAGTACATTAGTTTTTTTTGCAATCTGAATGTACATTAGGACACTGTATTACCCATAGAACTTGAATATCTTTCGTTTCATACAAAATGAAAACCGAGATAATACTTGACAGGCTTTAGAGGTACATTATTTACTGTCTCTGAGACTTATCTGTGAAACCGAAACCTAATAGTTTTCACTAAACCACTGCTATAGTTTTTACTGAAAGAATTCGGATACAGCCATTACATCACATGCAAAATTAAAATCATGTGACTCCTGTCCCTTTATTAAATACGCGTCGCGTAGCGTAGGTACTATGCGCGTGTCGGTCTTTTATCTTCAATATGGTTGCCTAAGTAAACATTTAGAAAGTTTTGAATTCATTTGTATGGAAAAATAAATAAGCTTCTTTTGAATTAATTTTTACAGGGTGATTCCTTATGAAATATACTTATGCATCATTCAAGCCTATTTCGTAATTCAGTTAACACGTTGTATACAAGAACTTATTACATAAACAATTTCTTTTTTACATTATGATATACGTAGAAGACTGGACTGGCGTTTTGTTCTATCTTTACTGAAGCAACCATAGGAGATGTCAATAATACAAAAACCAACTGCAAAAAGATTAAGAATTGACGTTTTACAATTTTGTATAATAGCAGACTTAAACTGATAACTGAGATTGATTTCATAATTCGTATCACCCTTTATTCGTACACCATTCATACACCCTTTTATCTTTTCGGAATTATGTGCGAGTTTTAAGCAATAGAAGAATAAGAAGGGTTTCATGCTGTAGCATAAAAACATTCTTATTCTGTGAGGAGACCCTAGCCCTGCAGGGGGCTAGTAACAGATTGATAAAACTATGATGATAGCAAACTAAGCTTTTTATTTATTTATTTTATTTAAACATCTTTATTGCGTAGTAAAGGAGAAAAGAAAAATATACTTGTTACTGTTACTGTTTAATTTACTGTTTAAAATGTTTAAGTATGATTTTGAAATGATCTTTGGTTTTTACAGTATCAGTGTTTCGAGCTCAAAACTTTTTTCTTATTCGACTACTTTGTCCAGATAAGTTTAAAATCGGCACGGAAGCGGAGTTTTTCATCGTTACGTGCCCGTGTTTTTGTTACGTGTACAGTGTTACCTACACTTTGCCAATTTTTGGCTGCAGCTTGAATGTAACGTTTGATTAGTTTTGTGTTCGTGTTAAACAACTGTGGCCTGTAGGAAATCCCGCAGGATTTACCTAGGTATATGTATTTTTGAGGGTGGCCTAATTACCATAGCGCAAATCAGTCGGTTGGTCGGAGTTGACCTTATAATGTCAACATGGACAATGCCTTTATTATGGGACAGCCACCTGTGCATAACATCCATAAAGGAGTAAATACAAAACACGTGATGTTCTGATGTAATCGAGTGTGAGAACACGGCATAGTAGTCTTAACTTTTCAGAAATACTCTCTAATATACTTGGCAACCTGGAGACTTGCTTTTCTGGAGTGAGCTACTGTGACTAGACACACCAAGTGAGTAGCTGCATCAGCGTCTAAATTACGTAAGTACAACAGACGGTTGAATGCATAAACCCGCCAGACTGATTAAATGTGGGTTGGCTAGCTATTTTGTTACAGTCGTCTGGAAACGTTTTAAAGGCAACTTGAGTGTAAAAAGCTTGTAACAAGATCGTTAGTGGGTGGTGCACAAAGCATAAGTAAATTAAATGTACACAAACATGCATACATTTTATAATTATATTTACTTAATAAATACATCTATAACCAGTCTAAAACTTTCCTTCTTCTTCTTGATTTTCTTTTGTTCACCTATTTTCTGCAGTCGTTTTCATAGAACAGAGTAGATTGGTATGACTGGCCATAGAGATATGTTTATTATATTTTTTTTACAAATACCAGAAATTACTGTATTATAACACAAATTTAATATACTCGTAGCTTATGTAACTTCTGTTAAAAATAGCTTTCTAATTGTAAAAGAATTATTAAAATCAGTTCAGTAGTTTCAAAGTTTCTCGATTGGGTACAATTGAACAAACAAACAAATATTTTTTTATTTATAGTGTTAGTATAGAAAACCTGCGGTAGTTCGGTAGCAGTAGCATCTTAAAACCCACGTAAAAAGAGCTATTTATCTGTCTAAGCTACTGCGATGATAGCATTCAAAATCTCACTCAAACTATAAGACGCAAAGCAAACTTAGGGTAGCCAAGTCCACTGAATTTATGGTTAGTGCTTTAACAATGTAGTGCAGGTTGGTAGGCTTAGCACCCGGAACTACGACTATTAAATAAGATTAATGCCTCAGACAAATATATGCATTATTCCGACAGGAATTATGGTCGATAATCGTAACTAATTAATGCGATTTCTTTAATCATTTGTTTGTTACTTATGCTTGTCTCAACAACGCCAAAAATCTTGTTTGAATTTCAATTACATTTACTTATTTTTTTTCAAAGAATGTAAAGAATCCATACTAAAAATATACAAGCGAAAGTGTTTGTTTATTTTTTCAACATTTTATCCCAAACAAAAAGGAAAAACTCAACCACTGCGGAAACTGTTTATCCTGGAAAAACAATAGCATCTTGTTCCGATTAAAAATTACTAAATATTTTTCAATGAGACTTACACTTTTATCACAAGAACTGTCAAGTTCGACTCAGTTACACGTGCACGATTCTAATGCCATATGGAATAAGGGCATCCCCAATAATCTAAAGATATGTTTTCAATAACAAAGTTCAAGAGTAGGTATAAAGAAAACATAGCTGCAGCGAGCGACCTACTGACCGAGGTCGACGCCCGATGCAACGCGACCCGTGCAGTTGACCCGTGAACCTAGATGGCTGACTTGGTGCTGCAGACACGGTCGTAAACAATGTGTTTGCTGATGAACGCTTATTGTCGTCTCTGTACCAATATATTAGGTACCTACAGTCATAAGATCTAATCCTCTAGTGCTACCTACTTTTTCAGTAAACAAATGACAGTCTAAAGTTAATTTAGATCTAACATTTTGTATGGATCCCCACGCAACACAACAACAGTCTCGTGCTGGATCAAATCTACTATACGACACCACGTCGAGTAGGGTGTTTGGGTTCAGTAACAACGTAATCAAAACTACCATAGTTGGCAGTCGCAAACAATGTGCTTGTATTCTTGGTTCTATACAAAGGAATTGTACAAAGAAGTAACATCCAATCCCGTTTTACTTTAAAGATGTGTTAAAATAAAAAGAACCAACCTATGATCAGAAAGTTGTAAGCAGTAAGTAACAACGCGGCCCTTTCAGCTAATCCGTTAACCTAGATGGCTGACTTAGTGCTGCAGATACGGATACAAACAACGGTGTTTAATGTTTGAGGTATATCGTTGCATCTGTGCAAATGTAGGAGAAAAATAGATATAGTAGTTTTGTATAGACACCCATCCGACACCACACCACCAACACAAATCAAATCAATGACCAAACACTCAACACCACATAGCGTTAGGTGACAGTAGTAAGTGACAATGTGACTCGCTCAGTCGACCTGTTAACCTAAATGGCTGGCTTGGTGTTGTCAGGTCGTCGCACCAGGTCTTCCATAACAGTAAAAACTCTTTATTTTAATCTGTTCTGCAGTTTTATTTTATTTTTATTTAAAACTAGATAATACGGCTATGCCATACGGCTACGCCCGCGAAAATTTAAGGACGCAGCGTACTGCTACATAGTCTACACTTACCTCAATCTATACTTATAATAAAACTGTAACTGGAACATTTGATATATTTTGAAAATTTTGATTGGGCTTAGCTTTATAATCGATGCTGAATACAAAACAGATTTTTATTTAAAAAAAATTTCTGTCTGTCTGTCCGGGCATCACGTGAAAACTACTGAACGGATTTAAATAAAATTTGGATACTGGTAGCTGGTATTCCGGGTCAACATATAGGCTACTTTTTATCCCGATAAACAATAAGTTTCCTCTGGGAAACGGGATGAAAATTTTTATCAATTTTACTTCATAGCTCCGTTAAATTTGAACCGATTTTAATCATTCTTTTTTTATTTGAAAGTTTATACTAAGAAGCATGTATTGTGTAATTTTAATGATGATCTGATAAATATTGTTGGAGATAAAGGACATAACTCTTCACAGATACTAGCAAGTCATATGGCACAACGATTGAATGCATGCGTACCATCCTATTTCTTTAAATTGGCTGAAAAATAACGATGTTTTCTAAAGATGTCATGCCGACTTTTAAGCCACAAATTGCAGTGGGCCGCCCGGCCGCGAATAACATAGTTTGGATATAAAACTGGACCTGATAGCGTTGCAATTTGTTTCTAGATTCTTTAAGATATTGAAACCTCAAATAACGGATTCGGTGCAGACGAAGTTGCGCGGGTCAGCTAGTAATCTATAAAATAATTAATATTTAAAAAACCGACTTAGGTGTGGGGAATAATACATTTCCACTGATGAGTTCTGCCCTCTATCTCCAATCGTATTCAACAGATCTTCACGAATTTTAGGCAAAACTTAACTGATAGTGTATACAACGCAACTGAGCTGAATTTCGGGATAACAAGTATCCTATGTCCTACCGCGTAGTTTAACCTCAAATCGTGTGAAATTTCATTTGAATTCATATCATAGTTTTAGTAGTAAACTGCCCAAAAAAAAGTAGTGTAATATAATGAGGCCCATGCATGTATGTACTCGTAGGTATGAGAGTTTCTTTATACCACCATTACTCTTAAAATCCTTAGACTATTCTGAGTGACACTGGATATATTTTTATATAGAAAAAACCTTCGAAATGCAGTTGATGTTAAAATTAAAATGGT
The DNA here is from genome assembly GCF_905163445.1 of Pararge aegeria. Taxonomy (NCBI): domain Eukaryota; kingdom Metazoa; phylum Arthropoda; class Insecta; order Lepidoptera; family Nymphalidae; genus Pararge; species Pararge aegeria. The sequence goes on from NC_053183.1 coordinate 5,338,648, forward strand.
CATTTTCGAATTTGAACGTTAGCGCAGTGTTCAGCAGTCATGTTTTTATAATTAACTTCCTATCGCACTTGTTTCACACCAAGCAATGTAAACTTGCGAACTTGTAATATTCAGACAAGCATGCCTGCATGGATTGGACCATGGATTGGGTATAAACTATAATATTATGCATCTCAATGTTTTAGTTCCTAGGCTAGATTTCGTTTATAATATTTTGGCGAACCTAGCAAATAAAAAAACAAATAAACACCAGTGGTATAGACGTATACTTATATAAATATTTGTATCGCTATAGGAAACATTTCACTGTTTACGACAGATTTTATAAGTAGGTATATGTTGGTCAGCTCATGGCTAGCTTACCTCATAAGGCTTCAATGATTGCATTAGTCATAAACACTGTTATCAACAGGCTTCAAAGGGGAGAAGTGACTTATATTGGCTCGAGTTTATGGATTGAAAGGTATGAATTGGTTAGAGAAAATATGACTAGAGAAAATACTTATTAGCAGAATTTAAGAAAGGAGAAGGTCCTCCATTTGCTTTTGTTTTATTATTTTAGCTACCTCAGAACTCCCCAGAACTCTTTCAACGATTCGATTTCCCTGGCGCAGTGATTAGCCCTGTGGCCTTTTAAGTGGATTTGCCGGGATCCATCCCCGGCAGAGTTTACTTTGGTATTTATAATTTTAAAAAAATCGCGTGTCTGGTATGTCAAGAGGCCGTGGCTTGATACCACCCTTCCGACATAAAATTGCCACCAAGCAAGTGAACGTCCCAGTACTATGCCATCCCTAAACCGATTAACCGATTACCATCTCAGATATATTTTAAAGTTCATACTTTCAAATTAGTCCCATTGAAATTTTATGTAATCGATTAAGTAGTTTGGTTTATAAATAAAATAAAAAAAGCAGAAAAAATCATATCATATACAAACAAATAGCCTACTTTACCTGATTGATATTATAAATTTGTAAATAAAATAAAAAAACCAGAAAAAATGCGCCATCCAAGTAAATTAGATTGCGTTATTTTCGATGAATCAAATCATATCATATACAAACAAATAGCCTACTTTACCTGATTGATATTATAAATTTGTCTAGCATTACAAATTATGCATATGCAAATCCTCTGTCCTATTTCTAAACTTTTCAAATGCCGTCTTATAACTATACCCGTTTAAATAAATGGTCCAAATTTAATCAAGAATGGTGATATGTTGGTGATCGTTAAGCCAAAAATAGGTAACAAATAAACAAATGAGTTATGTTTGAAATAAATAGAATATAATAATAGAATAAATAGTAAGTCATTTATTGAGTTTATATTTGAACTTTTTTTACACCTATTTTTTTACTTTTTACTGTTAATTATGTACCTACTGATTGTATTCGTTTCACAAATGTGCTATTTTATAATATTTTTCAATTTTAAACAAAAAATTCCAAGCTTTGTTATTATATACTAAATATTATATAATATATTAAAGCGAGTAATTACTGATTGCTTAATATGCACATAGCTCCGAAAAGTTAGGTGTGAGGAAGACACTCGATACTCCAAAATTTGGTCTGTGGGTAAGATTCAAGATTTCCAAAAACGAAAACTGGAACCTAACCCAATAGACCATCACCGCTTTTTTAAAATTAAATTCTTATCTTAGAGAAAGAAATAAATATAATGCTTCGTAAAACTCAATCAGTAATATTAGTGTCACTAAAAACCCCAGCGTCCTATAATCTTAAGAGCCTAAAAATAAGATCTCCGCGACCTAATTTCTCGCCGCCTAAAAATCAAAGAGTAATGAAAAGGGAACAATGGGAACGTTTGTAGGCCATCAGTTGTTTGCTTTGTGCACTCTATGAACCACTGTTGGCTGAGGGCGGGGTGCAAATGCGCTCTGGACTTAAGTAACATCAGGGTGTGTCATTTTAAACGATGTGCAATATAGGTTTACTGCACCAGTTAAACAGAATAACAGGTTTATTGCGTGGTAGAATTAATAAACAATTATTTCTAACGCAGCCTTATAACAAACAAGGTTTTCGCACGACTGTGTTCGCATTTTTATTGGTTTTTGGAAATTCCGCGAGAGCCTTCGTTTTCTCGGATAAAAACTACCTTTTTCTTTTTTTTTTGTTGACGGGGTGGAAATCTTCTTAAAAAGATTCCCGATTCTCTGCGGGAGACTGACGGTTTATGTGGGATTTCTACCCACTAAAAACCCAGATAGCCAGTCTCAGTACAGTCACAGGTACATTCTTCAAAAAGCAAACTATATGTATGTACAATTTCCCAACGAACGGTTATGCTGATAAGCCTTGCAAAGGAACTCAATGTTTTTCCACATCCCCGGAAACGTTACCCTGGGGTTTTTCTGGGATAAAAAGTATCCGTTCATTTCCAAGATGCAAGCTATCTCCGTGCCAAATTGCATCATGGTGCAATGATTAAACAAAAAACAAACAAAGGCACTTTCGAGTTTATAATATTAGAATGGACTATTGTTTTCCGAGAGGTCATCTACGTTTGGTTTTTATTTTGTAAAATATATAGCTCTCAAACTAAACAGTGTCCGAAGTCGGCTAAAAGAGTATTAAGAGAGACCGCCTGATGGAAAATAATCAGGTGGTCTCTCTTAACTCCTTCAGCTTACGGTCACCTCTAATATCTATTAATTTAACTAAATATCTATTCATTTAAATAAATATTCTGCCAACAGTAAGTAAAAGTTCTTGACATTTTTTAATATAAGTAACCCTTATTAGGCTAGTATAAAATTTTAATCTTTTGAATACACTTTTTCATTTTAATGCTAACGATGTTGTCAAAAAATAAATAGGTGGAATACAAACCTCCTTCGTTAGATTAAGGTAGGCTTGGGCTTTAAAAAGACGGCAATGTATAAAGCACTAGTGCGAAAAATCTACTTTTTCAAAATACTTTGTATAGCTACAAAAATAACCTACTACTTTTGACTACTACACTGAAACATTTCACAGTTGCTATTTCAGGGTAAAAACACAAGGTCATTTCTTAATGCAACCAAAGACGAGACAAAAAATATCACGCGAACAAATTAACGGGAAAAATCAAGTATCTTCATAAACTTATCCAATGATAACAGTTTAAGTTGTTCTTAAGAAAGCCTAATGCAAGATTTTAGGAACTCATTAGGGACCTATATACTCGTAATGTTTGATCTATTTGCTTGCTTAGTAAACATCAAAGCGTGATTAAATAGAAACAATGCGCACGTTAGTAGGGCATCAGCTGTTTGCTTTGTGCACTCTATGAGTCACTGTAGGCTGAGCGTGGAGTGCAAATGCTTTGAACTTAAGTAACGACTGGCTCTCCTTTGAAACTGGGGAACACTCACCGTGTTTTTAAGCAATGAAAACTGCGCTATTCTGATTCCAGTGATGTTTGCGGGGTAAAAAAAGTAACTTTAATATTCGTCATCATCATCCTCTGTCTGTTAATGTCCTACAGATGGGCATAAGCGTTCTATCTAGTACAAAGGAGGGTTTTTGAGCTCAGATCCCCGACGCTACTCCAATGTGAGTTGCGACCTTTATGGTTCAGAGTTACAACTATTAATCGCTAATCTATGTATGTCTTCATAACGAAAAAATGTACAATTGACCGCTTTACATAATTGAGTTATTTTTCTCGATAATTTGTATATTGGTTTTAATTATTCTTATATAGTGATTATTAGAATATTATTAACCTTCAAGAATACATAAGTAAATTAATTAAAATATTAAATTAAACTTACAGTGACCTAGCATGTATAAAGAAATTGCAAAAATAAATAAATTTCAAAATCAATTACTTTTACGAATGTAAACATACGCAAGCTGACCTTTAGTATATCGAGCAAACTAATTTCTCCGTCATTGGCGATATGAGGCCGCTTTTTTACAACTCCGAACTTCCGAACCCTACTCCTTCTCTACTCCGGCCTCTCAGTCGCCCTTGGCCTCTACGCTCCTCCAGTTAGCCTTCCATCCACTTCGTTGGAGCTTTCTTATCATCAATGTGCTTTTTACATGTCCCGCCTATCGACATACCATTAATAGTTTAATAATAAAAACATATTAGTAAAGTAGTTATGACAACAAAATTACATTTTTACCATTAAAATACCAGTTTCAATATTAACATTTATGTTTCTCACGAAATTATTATAAGTTTAATATCGCGCTACCGGTGCACAGAGCTACAAACCATGATTATGATTTATTTGCACCAATTAGTACCAGCAAGGCTTTGTGTTTGGTTAAGCCTCCCCAGCGGTTATACATTAAACGCGGTTCCGTATTATATCCAATGAGATACTAATGCCTTTAGAGAGATAGACTTCAGGTATCAAAAACCATACATATTGTAATAACTGTGCAGAAATAGGCACTGCACTCTGAAAGGTACTCATATCGCAAACACAGCAATCTCACCCTTAAACTTTTTCCCTTGTATATACTAAAGATTCCCGTATACAATAACGGCAACTAAAAGTTTCGAATTAAGGTAGTACTCTTATTTTTTAACCTTTCTAACCTTTAAAAAAATCTAAGTGCAGCCGTTTGATAATAAATAATAATTTGTGTTAGTTATCTAGAGGATAAAGTAACCTAGGAAATATTCATAAAGTCGCCAACCTATAACTAGTAGACCTTTTAAATAAACATATTTTCATTTTCTTTACACATTTAATAGTATTGCAACGTTAAATTACCATAAAATTCAATGAAGCAGTAATTTTATCTGGCCAGGATTTAATGAACATCATTTTGACTGTTTTTAGGGATAGTGCGAACTCTAAAACAACATCTCACTGATTTTAGAACACTGCAAGAATTCTAAAATTCATCTGCGATTTAAAAATACGACTTGTATAACTTTGCTAGAAGATATTATATACCTAACTGCTAATTTAAGGTTTTTTTTTTTAAATTTTATCTAAATTGTTTTTTTTATTGTTGGTGTTTCGGGTGCAGCTATTCCTAACCTAACGATCTAGCACGAACTATCAAGGGAATTAGTTATTTGGTATGAAGCCGCGTTGAAACAGATTAGGGTGTGGGTTCATTGACCTCTCATGCTCCTTACAGGTAAGCGTGCGTACATCCTAGAATGTATCGTTACATGTCGTTAAGTGTGAGCGTCATCAACTTGTCATAAAATACAAAATAACAAATAAAAAGTTACAAGCTAAAAATAAAATACTTAAAAAAGTCCATATCCATATGAAGCAATTTAAAAACGTTTAAAAGAAAAATTATTGCGCATAAACGTTCTGTTTTTCACAACAATTAAACTGCTAGATTATATCGTCGACGGAACTTTTCACCTAATTACTTAGGCTGTATTAATATAGGGAAAGCAGCATAAAAATAGGTCATATATTGGCGAACGAAGGAGACGGAAAATAGTGCAACAAATTGTGGTATTGCTTCGTCCCTCTCTAGCGCCGGAAATCAATAATGGCAACTGGCCACGTGGAGCCAGGAAGCAAAGCCCGTTCCATTTACACTAGCCGAACGTCGCCAACGGACCACTTTGACAACGTACTATTATTCGGAAATTGAATTTGAACGTCTTGCTTTCTGCTTCAACTGTTTTTAAATTCGAGCTAAATCAAAAATCGGTTTAAAAATCAAGTGGATAAATTACCTAGCGGCCCACTCTCTGCATTGTATATTGCTTCTAGAAAAATAATTAATTGAACGTCTATAAAAAATATTCAAAGAAGTATATTACTAGTTTTTCAAAAATTTGTTACATATAAATAATATACTTACCGTAAAAAACATTATTGTTTATTTTTATATATTTTCATGTAAAAAGATAAACACCTTAAAATAGTTTAGTTTTTTTTTTTGCAGTTTATACTGCTGGAATTTACTACGAGTAGCGCCATCTATTAAACAGAGTAAATGAACTTGAAATGCTTCCCTGTCAATTGCTGAATACTGAATTATTTTTAAGGTTCTAATCGAAGTTGGATTCTCATAAAATAAGCGCCATCTCTTCAGTTTCTTCTGTTAAGGAAATGTATCAACAGATGGCGCTGTGAGTTAGTTCTAAATTTCGACGCAAAAGCATTAGCAGCGCTTCGGTTCTGATACTACAACGGAATGAGCCATTTTTAAATTACACGAGGTAATTCCACCGCAACCTCACAGAGGGCGTGGATATGTGAATTCGAATTTCAATTTACGAAGTAGTAATATAGGACAACAACAAAATTCAGAATAAATTCGAATTCCGTGAGGGCATGCTTTCTTGAATAAATATTGGAAAATGGGTCTAATCTTGGAGCCAAGCATTTATATCACCAAATGCCGTATCTGTTCATGTTATTATAAGTTTAAAACAAAACAATAGGTATTAGAATTTTATCGTAGGTACGGTTCAATCTTAACCTTAAGGCACAAACCTTGAGACATGTCAAAATCTACAACTCATCAACCATCACATAGTTTCAAGTTTAGTGTCAAAAAAGAATCAGGCCCAGACCAGGCCCAAAAGCTTTAGCCAACTATATTTAAACGTCAATGTAAATACCCAACTAGGAAAATCTTGGGGTTTTAAAAATCGTCAGTACAATTTTTCGGGAGTCACTCATAACCTTGTAGACTAAATTTCTAACAGACTGAGTGAAAAGTATACAATTCTGAGCAGCGGGTATACCTTACCAGCGCGTCACATAAAAAGAGCATTGACAGGCATACTGCGATTTATACAAATATTATACATAAGAATGGATTCAGCCAATTATTTTAATACATATAAGTATAATAATAATTTTAAGACGTTGGCGTTGGCACAGGTTGGTGGATAAATGGATTCTGGAGAGGACGAAGACCCAAAAATTTCAGGACTGACCTTCAGCAATCAACGCGTCGCCCATGGCAACAACCAAATATACTGCCTTGCCTAGTTAGCCTTTGACTGCAATCTCACTTACTAGTGAGTGATATTGTTTTCTAAGATGGTAACAGACTAACCTTTTCAGGGTACGATTGTTATATTAAACACATACCCCTAATTCTTTCCGCCAGGTCAGATCAGAGAAAATTCTGAAATTATAAATTTCCGTGTGCTTGTGCCGCGGCTCGAACCCACGACCTCCCTCTTAAAAACCACAGCGCTCTCAGCTGCGCCAGGAAGGTAGTCGATAAGAGCCGGGCTCATTTCAAACGTCCCAGAATTTTGTGTATAAAGTGATAATTCATAAGCAAAGCTCCGGGAGGACGACCGCGACGTCATTACCATAAACATAAGTGACGGCTTTGCTGTTTTTATTGCAATTAAATGTATAGTTTTTGTAGTAGTTTATTTATTAAAAAATAAATAAAAGATATTCCTAATTATTTAATACGAGTAACATTAGGAAAATAACTTAGCGACCACGTTTAAAAAACAATGCTAAGCAGGCGGATAATCGCTGAGCTAGATTGTTCACACCGGTGTCGGGCATATACAAGAAACCGGCGAAAGCAGAGGTGGGCAGATGACATAAATGAGTCACACTATGGCTATAGTACCTATTTAATATTAAGGAGTGCACAATTCAGATCAGCCATTCTGCGGTCATGATAGTATTGGCAGGGAACTTACATGATGTCTCCGAGCTTGAGGCGCGTGTGGATGAGCGCGCATGTCTTGTGATCGGAGGCGGCGAGTGCGGCTCGTCGGCGGCGCTGCGGGCGCGGCGAAGCCGGCGGGGATTCTCGGCGCGCGTGCACGCCGGGCGTGCTGCCGCGCCGCCGCACCGACGCGTGCCGCCCTCCCACGCCGCCCAGCATCCTGCGGACAAGCATACTACATCAAACCCCATCAGACATATTCGTATAGCAAAATTTGACGTACCAGAACATTAGGAGGGGGTTATAGGTATATAATTCAAATACTTATTTTATGTATGAACATACGTACAAAATATAACTTCGTCTTTTATAGACGAATTTGCTGTTGCCCGCGATTATTATGGTTTTTTACAAATCCTGTGTGAATCCGTTTTCCTGATATTTTAAGCCTATGTTACTCTCCAGCTCTCTAGCTTTTAACTAACTCTATGCCAACACTCAAGTCGATTAAAACAAACAAACATACTTTGTCATTACATTATATGTACTACATTACATTATATTATATGGATTCTCATTTTATGTACGAAAGGGATTTATTCCAAAATTGTTTCATTTACATTTTATTTCGATCTGATGAAGAGATTCAGAGACAGACAACGGATCTCTTCAAAAAATGACTGCAAAGTTAAGCAGCAAAAACATAGTATCTTGTTACAGCAATAATTGACGGACCCGCAGCAAGCGGAAAATCGCAGTCAGATAAGAGTTGCGACGGATAGTCAAGCGTGCTACAACACTTAAGTCGTGAAATGACTGGATTCGGTTCCGTTATAAAACATTTATTTATAAGACCACATAATATATAAAAAATATAGAAATTCAGAGGTCAGAATGTGCCGCTTGTTCAAGTTGGCTGCCACCTGGGTTCTTGAACATGAGATATAGAATTTCTATAATAACTTTAGCAGAAGACGGCGTGGTGTGACCACCGCAACGGTAGGATATTGGTTTATGGTCAATATCATGCTTTAGCGACGACGCTTACATAGAACCCAATGAGTCAATCTGAGCTTATGTGAATAAAAATATAGATCGATGGATAGATAGATCTTTATTTGCATAATTCACACGTTTAAATATATGTCATTTAAATATCAATTACGAAGTCACAGTATTGCCATTAGCTGGCGTGCAAATATTACAAACCATTGGTTGCAATTAACACATAGAATCAATTTAAAAACATGCAATTTTAATACAGTACAATAATACAATAGCGGTAATAAATAATTAGATTTAAAAAAATCATAAAAATTAATTGAAAATTCGTGTTCAATGTCAAAATAATTTACAGTCACAGTTGTTTTTTGTCATATTGGAAAAAATCATCTACGGAGTAGAAATTTTTCACTTCCAAACATTTTTTCAACTTTTGCGTAAAATGTTTTATTGAAAGTGTTTTGATAACAGTAATGATTTAATTTAAAAATATATATATCGGCAAGTAAATATACCTAATAAATAGTAGTAAATATCAATTTCAACATCAAGTCTTATCTGGCCAAGTGCGGATTCTAGATTTCAACCATTAACCAATATATTTTAATTTCTTATAAGCTAGGGTTAATAATAGCGCAGCGAAACGTAGGTTATTGAATACATACACTGAAAATGTGTTTCAATATATTCCCATCTAATCACATTACACGCAGTGCAACGCCTGCATCCGATACTATGCGACTTATGTTGCCGACTACCGTAATATAATTCGTTCGTTGAAATAATTTCCACGATTTCACAGCGGCCAAAGGATTATGCTGAAAGACGGGCGTTGGCTCCTTCAAAGTCTCGGCACACAACCTATACACGCAGACATAGAACCGAAAATTAACTAAGCGTTCCGGAATGATATAATTTAAAAAACCATTACGTGTTTAATTATGTTATCTGCCCTAACTTTTTTAGGGTTTTCTCTATAATTAGGAGGAGAATATGTTCATGGACATCCATGTTCGGATAAAATATATGTATCTATATATATTCGTATATAGTGCCGGACTTCCAAAAACCTTCGTGCCTTCAAACGTTAACATACCTTTGGCCCATCATAAATTTTGGGCCATTAGTATCAGTAGGCTTTTACGTAGAGTCAATAGTTGCCATCCGTTCTGTTGCTGAAGACACCATGTATTGCATACTTGTGTCGTATAGTGTACGAGAGGCCTTATGTTAGGAGTCTAGGTACACATTTATTGTCTAACATTTCCGCACATTTATCCTTTCGAGAGCACCTTAAGTTGGAAAAGGCTTAGTCTGTGGTAGCTGGTCGTAAGTGATAGCTATTGTAGCAAAATACAATGGTCACTTACTGTCATTCTCCTTGTTTATTTAGCCCTACCGTTTACCTGTGTCTCTGTCTAAGCAATATTTATTATCTATATATATACTTATAATAAAACTGTAACTGGAAGATTTCTGAATATTTAATGTAGAAAAGAATAGAATAGAAAAACTTTATTGCAACACAACAAGGAAAAATACAAGGAAAACATTAATAGTACCTAGTGCTTCGGTGCATAGGCGGCTTTATCACTAAAAGTAATATATTTTGAAAATGTTCACCAGGGGATGCTTTATAATCGATACTGAGTCCAAAACAGATTTTCATTTAATTTTTGTCTGTATATACATATACAGACAATTCTGTCTGTCCGGGCATCAAGTGATAACTACTGACCGGATTTAAATAAAATTTGGTATAGTAGTAACTGATATTCCGGGTCAACGTATATAATACTTTTCATACCGATAAACAATAAGTTTCTTCCGGGAAATGGAATGAAATTGTTTATCAATTTTACTTCATAGCTCCATTAAAGTTGAACCGATTTTAAGAATTCTTTTTATTTGAAAGTGTATCAAGCAAGTTTTGTCTTATTTTCATGAAGACTTGTCGGAGAAAAAGGACATAACTCTTCACAGATAACAGCAAGTCGTAAGACATATGGGACAACGATCGAATGCATGCGTACCATGCTACTAATATTGTAAATGCGAAAGTTTGTAAGGATGGATGTATGAATGTATGTATGTATGTATGGATGGATGAATGTTTGTTACCACAGCCACAGCGAATGAATCGATTTGGCTGAAATTTGGCAGAGACATACAATATAGCACATGGGCTTCTTTTTATCCCGGTAAAGTAAAAAGCTCTTACAGGATAGCATCGCTAATTTTTCTGCATTTGTCTTTCAAAATCTGCGTAACGGAGTTTTAGATTGACGTGGATTTTTGAATAGGCATGGTTGAGGCCCTGAAAAGTGACGAAGGCTACTTTTTATCCCGGAAAAACAAAGTCCGCCGCCGCGTCTGTCAGTCTGTCTAGGCGCGAAAAACTGAAAAACTACCGAACAGATTTTCATACGGTTTTCACTAATGAACAGTGCCTCATATGGAAGGTTTTAGTGTATTTTATTGTGGTTTTCTGTAAATTGGCTGAATGTAACGATTTTTGTTAAAGATGTCATACCGACTTGGAGCCAATTCCTCTTTAAATTACTCAAATTGGACCTATCGTTTAGAAGACGCGACGGGTATAGAAAATCTGAAAGCAAGAAAAATGCCGAGGGCCGCCCGGCCGCGTATTATATAGTTTGGAAATAAAGAAAACTGGACCCAGTAGGTGGTGCTTCAATTAGTTCTTTGTTTTTAAAGATATTAATACCGATAATTACTGATTTGATGTAGACAAAATTGCGCCGGTCAGCTAGTCTACACTAATTATAAAAAGGTTGGGTAACGAACTCAAAATAGTCTTTTTCAGTTCCTTGCATATTGCCCTTCCTAGTTTCCATCTAAGGCTTCATAGTAACTCTACTAAACTATCAGTCAAACGATAGAGTGTCCTATAAAAGAAAACTCACGAACTACATTCATAAGAATTGGAGTTTAAACACAATGAAAGAATTAAAAATAAACTTGTAGTATTCACTAATACTTTAATTGTATACAGGATGTCCCCTTTCACAGCGCTTGAAAGGTAGATGAATTTAGTTAGATACATGAAGATGAAGTGTGTCAATTCATAACGGGCTCCCGGGCATTTCCTGGAATATAGAATTTCTAGTAACGCGTAGTTCACACTGCGCTTTATACATGGAGAGTAAAGACTGGAGAGTAATTGCTAACTAAGTGTTCACTACTGCCGTGTGTTGTTTTTTTTTGTAAAATGAACACGAAATAAGATGTTAGAAAAAAGTGTATGATACTTGCTAAATGCTAGTTCTTATAGTGAGGTAAATATTTTTCCCAGTTTTTCATCATGTTCTAAATATTTATAAACATTGTTGTTGTTTGATTCCAACGAAACGCTGTTTTGCTTTCTTCTTACAATAAGTAGGCAGGAATACGTAGTGGGGGTCGTTGCTCGCCCTGAGAAATAAACCAAATTGATTTTTGTCATTGCTATTTATACTAAATATTAGTTACTCTTTGTTTATTAAACGACTTATGCCATAAACAATCATGTTCTAAAATGTTAAGAAATGATGTTTAAGTTGTTTCCTGGTTCCAGCAAAACGCCATGTTTTGGCTTAGCTATTGAACTTGCCTCAAACGGCAGATTTGATCGATCATTTTGTCGTAGCATTTAGTATTCAGTAATGCATACTGGGGGCTGCTACTCGCACGTAGAAATAGTACCAATTGTTTTTTGGTTGTTCAGACTTAATATTAAATAAATAAATAAATATAATACGACAATACACACATCGACCCATCTAGCCCCAAAGTAAGCGTAGCTAGTATTATGGGTACTAAGATGCCTGATGAATATTTTTACGAATTATATACATAAATACTTAGAATATACATATAAACACCGAGACACTGAAAAATATTCATGCTCATCACACAAACATTTTCCAGTAGTGGGAATCGAACCCACAATCTTGGGCTCAGAAAAAAGGGTCGCTGCAAACTGCGCCAATCGGCCTTCGTAAATAGCTCGCCACTTAACTAAATAACTAGTCTAGTCGGAACTAAGCTTTAGAGATTTATTTGAAACATATATAATATGTAGAAAGTTAAGGAGAGCAGTCCCATAGTATTTATAATGAACGCGCTTTCAAAGAGAATTGTGTATATTCCTTTACATACAACTACGAACAGATGCACTTAAAGGTCCATGGGGGATAATGGTACGATTATAATATTAAATACCATTTAAAAATACTGAATCTGTATTTCATATTGCGTCGCCTCCTAAGCTCGACTGAAAATAACATTATAAACGTAGTTTCTTTTAAACGTTTGCTTTTTATGTTATTTTCAGTATAATTAATTTAATTTATTGTATAAGTTGTAGTTTTCGTTAAGAAAATCAAATATAATAAGAGGAAAAACTAGCTGAAATATAGGTTATAGAGGGAACAATAAGCTGTACAAGAAATATTTATTATTTGTAAGAACATACCAAGCAAGACATTAACGCTTCTTAATTACAAAAAATATATTGAAATACTATTTATTTGCTTTTTAGTTGTTTTGTGAAGTCGGTTGTGTGTTTCAAAAAAAAAATCCACTATTATTAGTGGGTAGGTTTTCAATTATATCGGTAGTCAACTGCTCATAACAAGGTGTGTGAAGTCCACCAATCCGCACTAGGCCAGCGTGGTTGACTACGATCTTATCCCCTTCTCATTGTGGGAGAAGACCCGTGCCCTGTGGTGGGCCGGTAATAGCGTTGATATGATGATGATGATGATAATAATAAATACGATGAAACGGTAGTAATAGTTAAAGCAATTAAACCGCTACAATAGCGTTTTAGCAAAAATGGTTGGGTACGCCTACAAAACCAAAACAAACAATGCGCTCGCTAACAATGTGCTATTAAATAAATGGAGATACTCAAACCCATGAGTTTCATGTTCCCGCTTTACAGAAGCTTTCATGCACATTACGCAGCTTTTATGCAATTAATACAAAGTTATGGTGATGTACCAGCTACAAATTGTTCGTTGATGGCTTTAATACATTGATAGACCACAATTTGCAGAGAGCGAGCGCTATCAACGGTAATCCATTTAATTAGCAACCTCTCTCGTGTACAAACTGATTTGAATTAAGGTGCGATAGAGCGTCGCATCCGACTACGAAGGCGGATCTTCCGCCTCGACTCTATTAAATGTTCTATTTTTAATAACGACTTCATAAACTACTGGGGTTTTACTTTTAAACTTTACATAACTGTCATATAATTATGCAGTATTTTGTCTCAATTCGTCCTACAGCAATTGAAATATCTGGATGCGTAAAAACACTGCATAATTATTCCCACGTTATGCTACGTTTATTGTTATGACCCCTGATGATTATTTTACCGTTGTCTGAGAACTACAAGTATCACGTGCCCCTCAAGCTTCTCTATAAAGGTTTCCTGCAGTTAACGAAGTTTTCATATCATTAATACAATGTTCTAGTGATGTACCAGCTTCAAAATTGTCGGTGATGACTCTATCAAATGTTCTATTTTAAATAACGACATCTTAAACTACTAGGGCTTACATAACTGCCATATAGTTATGCAGTGTTTTGTCTAACTTCGTCGTACAGCAATTGTAATGCCTGGGTGCGAAAAAACGCTGCATAATTATTCACACGTTATGCTACGTTTATCATATGATTTCTTATTATTATTATACCGTTGTCTGAGAACTAAAAGTATCATGTGCCCCTTTAGCTTCTCCATAAAGCTATCATGCAGTTAACGAAGTTTTCATACAGTTAATACAATGTTCTAGTGATGTATTAGCTTCACAACTTTTGGTGATGTTTTTAATACATTGATTGATAGACCATAATTTGCAGAAAGAGATCGCTGTCAACGGTAATCCATTGAATTACAAACCACTCTCGTGTACCAACTTATTTGAATTAAGGTGCGATAGAGCGTCGCTTCCAACTGCGAGAACAAATCTATCGCCTCGATTCCTGTGATTTTAATGTTTCACTCTCAATTAGGATTATTTATACTACTGTTGATTATTATTTTTCTATTGTCTAATATCTACGGTATAATTTCCACGCAGTAAAACTTTACAATTTATACTTGAATTATTTATAGTGATGTGCAAGCTTTAAATTGTCGTTGAAAGCTTTAATGTATAGACAAAATACAATTTGCAGACAGCGAGCGCAATGAACGGTAATCCATTTTATTAGCAACCTCTCTCGTGTACAAACTGTTTTATATTATGGTGCAATAGAGCTTCGCATCTGACTACGGAAGCAAATCTTCAGCCCCAACTTCTGTGGTTTTAAAATCGAGACTATTGAATGTTCTAATTTCTAAAAGGACCACTTGAAGCAAGTGGTGGTTATTAAACCATCTCATGATCATCATAAAAATTAAAACTGCGATAGTGAAAAGAAAATCTTCATAATTCAAAATATTTTGCTATAGGTATATACGTCCCTTCACTGGGTAAAAGATCCACAAGTTCCAGAGTTATATTGTAAAACCGTTTTTTCTATATCGTGCGTGTTATAACCATCCACTGCTGGACTAAAAGCCTCTCTCAACGCGAGCTTGGGTGAACGCCTTGCCCCACAAAATCCTTAAAATTTAAATCCAGAAAAACAAGTTATAGTGCATTACAAACTTATAGTAGAAACCCCTAGTTATAATAATTGCACATTTCTGCTTCTTTTTATTTAGATCATGTGATGCTTGGGACCTAGACATTTCTCCAATTGAATTTGTTACCACAAGTTTAAAAGTCTGACTTTAGAATTCATTTTATGAATCTGTAAAGTAATATCATAACAGCCCTAATTACACGTCTGGAAACTTGTCGAACTTCTGTTTACTTTTATGCCTAGCTCTTGATTCTAGTTTCAAATAGGTAGAACACATCAGATACTAAACGTCAAACAAACTGATCGCGAAGCGCTATTGTTATATTGTTTTATAACTCTTAACTCACGTTATAAAGATACATATACGAGTTTATTTTTTATACAAAAAAACCGACTTTGCTGAACAACTAAAAGCAAGAAATGAATATTTCTACAACATTTATAAGTCAGTGGTTAGTGATATATAAAATAGCTAAGTAGAGATTATTATAATTAATATTTATTTATTGAAACCAAATATAACATATTAAATTGGTTCTTCGCACCTTTGTCGACTTGTCAGGCACATTCCTCTTTAATTTAAACAGATTAGGTGCTTAAGATACATTTACACTCACTTAAGAAATACTTTATACACAGTTTCCTTTTTTGTAGTAACTAACAATGAAAAAACCCAACCCAAACTCACAACAGCTTTATTGTATTGTATGATATCTACTCTTGCATTCATTAATTTAAATATAAACTAAACTTGTATATCAAACCATAGAGCAAGGAGTTTCATTTAGGCTCACTCGTGTAACACAAATGTTACGGTTAAAGCACTTCACCTTTAGTTCAAATATTCAAACTTTTGGAGCACGTAGCGTAGGTACAACTTCACAACATAATAGCTATAATGTTATGCGGGAAACTTATTCGCAACCAATTATAAGTCCCCTGTACTTCTGCGAGGAGGTACACTTTGTTTGGCATCCATCGTACAAATTGCGAGACAAACTTTTAGTTTCATTATAAATTCCTGTCGGAGGGTTTTTATTAAATTATTTAAAGCAAATTACCGTCCATATTCTACTGGGAGCGAAAGAAGATTGATTTAAAATATTGTTTCTCGGCGCAAGAACTTCGTTAGCAGCTCAGTTTTAGGATCAATTACTGAAAATAAAGTTTGTTTTTATGAATATTCACTGTTATAATATTTTATCGCTTATGTGCCGTAAGTATAAAATATTTTGTCTTTTTGGAAATCTTGGCCGTGGCTGGTGACTAACCCCCAACAAAGACGTAGACGTGCCACCATGCGATTGAGCGTGTACGATGCGCGTAGATACCGATTAGGGATCTGGGTTATATATAAATATAGCTGCCATACAGTATGGAACTTACATTTAACCCAATAGATTAGCAAGTTACCATCTAAGACTGTATCATCATTTTCTACCACGTAAAATTGAAATCAAGGGCTAACCCGTAATAGAATGAAAGAAAAAATCTTAAACGCTATGAAAAAATGCTTAAACATATCAACCCGTTACCGGCCCACTTCAGGGCACGGGTCTCCTCCCACAATGAGAAGGGGTAAAGGCTGTCCACCATGCTGGCCCAGTGCGGATTGGTGGACTCCACACACCTTCGAGAACATTCATGTAGCATCTCATCTCGGGCATGCCGGTTTCGATGTTTTTCTTCACCATTGAAGCAAGTGATATTTTAATTACTTTAAACGAACAAAACTTGAAAATTTGGAGGTGCGTGCTGGGGTTCGAACTCGGCTTGTAAAAAATGTTTGGTTTACGTGTTTTATTAAAAAAAAAACCCATGTAATTTATCTGTGTAAGTTTCTTTATTGAGGTACTCCCTAGTAGGTACTTCCCAAACTGATTCTCAAACCAAGTCGATTTACTAGATACGTACGCAGCAGAAAAAAGAAGTCAGTAAATATCGTTTGTCAAACTCGAGTAAATTTGGTGCGGAAATTCAATAGGGTTCGGCGGAAAATGCTGCCATGAATAATACTACGCCATCAATCCGTGTAGCAAAAGTCACTTAAACATTAAGTTTCTGTAGACATATTAGGCACATAGTCGCTGATTCTGTGTCAAAAGAATTAAAGCTCATGAAGTTGTTATCCGTTGAATTCCTTTTTTTAAATGGATTTGGATGGATTTTTTATGGATGATTTATGTATTATTTTTTTTACTATTAAGTTACCAACTATTTTACATCACGACTTCTACCTTCGAACTTCGACTTTAAAGTATCCGTGTGTTTTTATTGGAATATCATAACTTGAAAGAAGTCGGAAGTGGATAAAGTCGCGGGTAACTTTTAGTCTTAATAAAGGTAATTATGATCATCATTATCAAAAAGGGCCGGAATGCTGGTCATGCGCCAAAACTCTCAGGTTTTCTCACGATGTTTTCTTTCACATTAGCATTATTTTTTAAATAAATAAATAAAATACGACAATACACACAGTAAGCGTTTGCGTTTATCACACAAACATTGTCCAGTTGTGGGAATCGAACCCACGGCCGTGGACTCAGAAAGCAGGGTCGCGGCCCACTGTGCCAGCTGTTGCAGCGCTAGTTAAATGCTTAGTTGCATACCAGCTCTTGTGCGCGCGAAAACTTTTGATTGCTTAAAACGAGAAACTTTCAAATAAGTTTAATATGACACGTATGTGTGGTGAATTATGGACTAATAGCACAAGAGACACGAACTGCGTGCAACCCACAGGTAACTAGTAGCTCCCGCTTCCATATAATTCAAATTCAAATTCAAAAATGTTTTATTCGTGTAGACTTTACCACAAGCACTTATAAAGCGTTTGCTAAAAAAATATAGAGAGGATGGACGTATTCAGATATTCACTATAATACCCACAATGTTGTAATTCCCTATTTCCTAACACGTTCATACATTTAACATGTTACACTAATGTTAGTGATGGTGATAACTGCATTCGTTAACTTAAAACTAAAGCTAAGAGGGTTCCAAACGAGCCTTGGTCTAAGAAGAGCCCACAACAAACTTAGCCAGGTTTTTTTTTGTTATCATCATCTCACAATCGAGTTAATGTTTAAATATGAAGTTAGAGCAATTCATACCAAGCTTTATTATCATACATATAATCCTTAATATTATAATAGGATTTTTCTATAAATTTACGTTTTATATAAACTTTGAACTGAGAGACATCTTAAGGATTTCATCTAGTAATTTGTTATAGAATGATAACCACAAACCATAACAGCAAACATTTAACTAAGCTTATTCGAAAGATATTCTAAGATGTTCTAAATATAACATTAACAGGTCAGCCCGCCACCATCTTCACACTTACACGGTAAAAAAATGTAATACCCGTAATAAACTTACACAGATATAAGTAAAATCGGTGGTAAATAAATAATTCGTTTATTATCAGTAGGTGCAGTGTGTAGTAGTAGTGCAAGTCACATTTTAAACCGCCGTAGATGTAGTTTAAAGTTAAAAATAAAAATACGTCTGAACGCTCAATAAGTCCTGTGATAGGCCTATTTAATGAAAGATTTTTTGAATATCATGTGTCTACGCTGTCTGTTATTATAGAGAATCGGTTATAATTCTATCCGAACTAAACTATACTATGCTCAGGCGTATTCCGAAGCTTACTGTATGGGAAAATAATCGTATCTTCATAGTGATGGGGGTGGGTCAAAATCGAGATGTTACACACCAGTGCTTTGACAAGGGTCAAAAATCTATATTGTGGTTTCAACTCACGTAGGCTTCCCGACCGCTCGTAGGCGGGTTATGCGTTACGGATTTTTTACAGATTATTTTTGACGCTTTGTAGGGGACCTTAGGGGTTGGAATCTAATAAAACCCTTGTTAGGTTTAGGATATGTATTTGTCGAAATTAGGATCCACTTGTCGATCGTCTTATTAGTCAGTCTACCGATGTGCTAATACTGGCCTCAAGTCTTTCAATTTTATCTTTCGCCTTATTCTACGTTTGTTGAAAAACGACCCTAACAATAGAAAAAAATAAGAAAGATTTATAATACATTATGTAGTTATCTCATTATAGTACGACCAAGATTCACTCATCATTAATATTTTAGATTTTTGTACAATAGAATGAATTAAATCACCGGAATGAGCCTGATGACTTTGACAATTGAAAGAGTACACTGTCAAACCTTTTTTTGGAAATTAAAATGTTGACTATAGCTTGTTAGCTAACCGACACACTGAAGTTTCAGCGAATCGTGCTCATCGTAAAAAATTACTCTAATCATTTTTCGCTAACGCGCCAAAAGAAGTGCAACTTCAATAATACAGAAATATATGTACTACTCAATTTTTTATGGGTGACAGATGAATATTTTTATGAATAATATACATAAATACTTATTAAACATCCACACTCTGAAAAAAATTCATGTTCATCACACAAACATTTTCCAGCGGTGGAAATCGCACCCACAGACTAGGAATCCGTAAGCAGGGTCACTGCACACTGCGCCAATCGGCCGTAACGACTCCGAGCTGGTACTAAGAATTTCTTGATAGAAAAACCCAATATTATTTACTGATTCGCCCCGGGGTTTCAAACCCAAGACCTAGTGATACGCAGTCAAACATACTAACCGAAGACCAACAAGGCAGAAAACAAACAATAGTTTCAGTAAATATCGATCTAAGTATAGAATATTTGAAATTAAACGGTATATGTACATTAAAATCGAATTACAAACGTTTATGTTATACTCTATCACAGCGGACTGTCCAGCGATGTTTTGTTAGCAAACACGTTCGTCGCAAAAAAAATATTGTTGAATTGGTCCAACATGACCTGATACGAATTCCATTTCCAAAATAGATTTTGTAGGTAGTCGAGGCAGCTATCGCAAATAGGGGTAGTATACGTATGACTATCAGATATCCGCGGTTTTCATGGTACGGAGGTTATTTTTTACTTTGTAATTAAATATCCTGTTCTCTGCGGCTCTGGCAATTTTTATTTCATATTATTTTATGATACAATTCGCTTTATAAAGTTCGCAGTTTCAACGTTATAGCAAGTAATATTTAAAAGCCCAAAAGGTAGGCTGAAGCTTTTAGCACTAGATAATCATTGTTTCACGTATACTACTGACATATAACTACTGTATACTTACTCGCTACTGGCTACTAGTATACTGGCATAGTAGTAGTAAAATGACTATAATTGAACGTGAATATTTTGATATCAAGATTATACATCCTACATCCTAGAATTGCGATTCTCGAGCCTACCCATCCTTTTCATCATAGTACAAAATTCTAATTTCCAAATCTCCAAAATAACGAAAAAAAAGACAACAAAAATATTGTGTCATAGTTTGTTTGAATCCTGCTATCCGTAGGTTTACTACCATCGCTTAAGGTTAAATCAGTACACAATAATATTATGAGAGATTGTTGCGGTAATTGCCCAGTGGTAGGGATTGGGCTATACTTTCGGGGAGCCGGCTTCGACTCCGAGCACGCACCTATAACTTTCTAAGTTATGTGCGTTTTAAACAACTAAAATATCACTTTCTTCAAAAGTGAAGGAAAACATCGTGAGGAAACATGCTCCCCTGAGAGTTCGGGCTCTTTGAGAGAGAGAGAGCCAGCGTAGTGGACTGCAGCCTAAACCCTTCTCATTATGGGAGGAGACCCGTGCCCTGTAGTGGGCTGGTAATGGGTTGATATGATGTTATTGATGTATAAGAGTTGTATATGGCATGCCTTGACGTCTCTAGCATAAGGATTATAATTCTAAATCAAGAACATTAAAAATATTCAAATAATACTGTTTTAAGCGATGCTAGTAGACGTGAACGCTCGGATTTATTTCATACGGATGATATGTTCCAGAAGCGATTCAGCGTGAACAAGCATTTACGAGTTGAACGATACGTCATACGAGTATACTAAGAAACAATTTTACAATTCATTGCTTTGCAATTTCTCATCGATTAACTGTTAGATGTTACCGTTCAATGTACCATTGCAATAAAAACTGTAGTTATTTTTAATAATCATTTTTATCCTGTATACAACGTGTAAATGAAAACCGAAATAATACTCCAAATGCTTAATTTATTATGTTTTAGATTTATTTGTGAAACCAAAACGCTAATAGTTTTTGGATAATCCATTCATAGTTTTTACTGAAAGAAATTCGATACGGCCCTAACATTACATGCATAAGTAAATCAAGTGACTCCTGTCACTTTATCGCGTAGCGTAGGTACTATGCACGTGCCGGTCTTTTATATTCAATAGGGTTGTCATAAGTAATTACTTAGACTGTTTTGAATCATTTTGTATGGTAAAACAAATACGCTTTTTCGATTTAATATTTTTACAAAGGGTTTCGTTATGAAATATACTTATGCATCCTTCAATATTATTTCGTAATTCTGTTACACGTTGTATATCTCTTCTTAAACTCTTTGAAGATATTTCGGGGAGTTTGTTGTGTGTATTTGATCTAATCTCCCGGTTTACAATTGACCTTCGTACCATGTGGTACTATCAGTGTCCTCTTTCTCCAGCAAATTTTCTTCTTTTCCGCAAGCACTCTTCCTAATATGCATGGTTAGAATTTAAAATGATCTTCCAAGATCCGTATTCACTAAAAAGTAAAAAAATCTTTGAATAAAAAGTCATCAAATTCCGTAATATAGTATACCATTACTAATGCAACATAATTAATGCCATATATGCATTATAGAGTTATTTAGTACCCGTGAGTTAAAATAATGGAAAACGTAAAATAATACGACTGCTATAGAACTATTTCATGGACCACCTGTTCGAAGAACGGCTGTGATTCAGTCCGCTAGCATATTTGACTCACAGATGAAAATACGCCGAGAAAACATTTAAAAGTCAAATTACTCAGGTGTATTATCATACGTTTTACGGCAATGTAGACAAATTGTATTCTGCTTCTAGACTAGGTCCTTTCCCCTTATCATAACTTGCATATTATTGACCAACTTCTTAAAAGGAAGAAGAGGTTGACATTCATCATCAATATCATCAATTCAACCAATTGACGTCCACTACTGGACATAGGTCTTTTATAGGGAGTTCCACAATTAACGGTCCTTGACTCCAGCGACTCGCCTGATGTCATCTGTCCACCTCGTTGGGGGCCGACCTATGTAACATGTCTTTGCATTATTTTAAATTATAATAAATATTAAGCTTTTATATAAATGTTCGGGTACATTTATACGTATTTCGGAACGTTTCTCTAATGTCAGTGGTGACAGTGACATGATCAGCTGTGATGAGACTGGTGATTTTTTTATACTCAAACTGTTAACCGCTGTACTTATTGATATAATTCTCTGAGATTTAATATCCTTGTGGCTTAACATTCCCATGCTGGGAACTACGGAGGGATAAGAAGTTTCCTTGCCTTTAGACTACCTGTTAGCAGACATAATTACATCTGCAGCTGGCACAGCACTGAAACCTCTGACTGCCTGGAACTTGATGCTGGCCTACCACAAAAGGAGAGTGCGGTACCGAAATACAGTCGAGCTTAGACTGGCCTAAACCTACGCCTTGTATTTCATACTATTACATAGTTTCAAATATACTTGATCTTTAAAATTTTGCCGGTATTCTTTATTTTACCTTTAAGATTAAAGAATAACGCTGCGTTTACCGGTGCGAAATTGCCATTCCAGCACTTTTGAACCCTAACATCCATCTGTTCTCCGAACTATGTGCACTGCCCATTGCCACTTCAGCTTCGCGACCGGCTGAGCTATGTTGGTAACTTTATTTCTTCCACGGGCCTCCTCATTTCAGATTGGATCACGTAGAGATACTCCTAGCATAAACCCCGCCATCGCCCTCTGAGTAACTCTGAATGTAATTATTTTGGAGATAAAATAATATGTGGCGGGCTCACGCCAGTGTAATATTGGAACTAACTTCCTTACTCTACGGTAGTTCTAGTTTTAGATTGTACTGCAGCGATGGTAATGCACTCGACCGTTTCAATAGAAAGATCTTCCCCTGAGCGGGTGTTTGTGCTCCAGAACCGATATTCATCCATTCTCTTTGGAAGTATATAATATGGTCATATACGTGAACAAAACGCTAGCGAATAGCGCGATGCAGGATTATTATACAACCATCTAGTTAGATAATATGGAGATGGCCACAAGATTATAACTGTAGCCTAAGAGCTTGTATAGTGTTAAGGTCTTCATGTCTCTCTTCTGTGAGATAGAAGATTTGTGTTGGAACTTTTACTATGTTGCAGAAGGCAAGAAACTTGCTAATACGAGTAGCATATCGACAATAAGTAGTAGTATCCACATTATTATCCATCCATCCGTAGGTATCATCAAGTTGCAGAATACCTGTCTCTCAAGACGTTATTGAAATACTTCACTGTCGCTTTGAACTATTTCTAGACGTAGGTACGATCCGTTTAACGATACCGGGAGAATTCTAACTACGCTTTCATTATATCAATATCTGAAACAAGGAAGCGATCCAGTGAGATGCCATTTGGGAGTCGATTAGGAGTTGGAGCCTAGAGTTTGGAAATGGTGGTGCCTATCCACGTGCTGCTTTTTAAACTTATGTCGGTATGCCGTGACGTTAAAGCTATAATTAAAACCAGGATGCATTGTGTCTGTTACATATTTCAACTGAAAGACGGACAAAGACCGCGTATAATAAATCTAAAATGTGTAAACACTAACGTTTTTAATAGCATTCAGTCAACAACCAGTTATTTATACTCGCACTGAACCACGTAATGTAGCGTTAAAATAATATATCGCTACGGGAAAATTCATAAATAATTTTATCAAATAAAATCAGGATTCGCATAAAATTTAAATAGATCAAAGTAAATTACAAATGAATCCGCAATCACTTTTAGATACTAAAAACGATCAATATGGAATTTGTAGCCAGCAAGTTGAATATATCGCAGGACCCACCTATCCAAGCCTGTCTTTCCAAGGTCATCCACGAACCACATTTTTGGTCCAAAAGTTAGTGCCGATCAAGTAAAAAAAAATTGCTGTATTTCTTAAATAGTCACCCTAATAAATTTTATTATGACAACGAAGATGATTAAGACAAAGTGCACTTATCCTTATTAAAATAACAAGCTGATACCCGCGACTTATAGGGTTATGGCGGATATAGTAACAGCTAACAGCTGAAGTTCTATAGTAAGAATTGTTTAGGAGGACAAATTCTAACGAAATTTGACGGCCGATTAGCGCAATGGGCAGCGACCCTGCAGTCTGAGTCCAAGGCCGTGGGTTCGAGTCCCACAACTGGAAAATGTTTGTGTGCTGAGCATGAATGTTTTTCAGTGTCTGGGTGTTTATATGTATCATGGCTTAACATCTTTATTTTTCAAAAGAATTTCAAAAAATTCGCTTAGTAGAGAAAAAATTAAACTTAAACTAAAACATGTTGTGAGCGTACACTATAGAAGGTACATATAAATCTATAAACTATAATCTATAAAGCATAACTTAATAAGCTAAAAAGAAAATGTTCGTACAAGCGGGTAGTTTCACAAATATTACCGAGCTAAAACATACGACTAAAACAAAGATCATCGTTTACTGTATATTCTAAGTATTTATGTATATTATTCATAAAAATATTCATCAGTCATCTTAATACCCATAACACAAGCTACGCTTACTTTGGGGCTAGATGACGATGTGTGCATGGTCGTAGTTTATTTATTTAGCATTTTTTTTACTATATTTTATACTTGGACCCTTCTTTACACTTGCAACCTTCTTACTTCGTAAACGGACATAAATAACTACCTACTTGAAACTAGTGTCAACATTTTGGCAATAATCCCAATAAATTTTGATTGTATTCCAATATCTGGGATCGTGGAGCTAATTATTTTTCAATTGGCTTTTAGTACACTGTGTTTTAACATGCAATATGCGTGTTCAAACACAGTGGCGATGACTTGATTTATTACGTTGTATCTTAGAATGAATTAAAGGGTGAATCTAGAGGTATACAAATTTATAATAAAATAAGACACATAAAAGAAGGGTGTTCGAATTTTAAAAAAAAGCACTTTTATGCCAGTAGGGCTTCAAAATGACTTTCGGCGGTGTTGCTGGACTCGGCGAGAAAAGTCCGCCGATTTCTTAGCCTGTCGCCCTGAGCCCTGTGCAAATGTGTATTTGTGTAATGAATATTTAAGTGTTTTAATCTCTAGGTATCTAAGAAGGTATATTAATCTTGTTTTGGCTCACTATATATATTTATATATTTATTTTGTACACAGGCGTGAGAGTAAATCTCGATTATAATAATAAATATACTACGACAATACACACATCGCCTTCTGGCCCCAAAGTAAGCTAAGCTTGTGTTATGGGTACAGAGATGACTGAAGAGTATTTTTATAAATAATATACTTCTAATTTACAGATAAACACCCAGACAGTGAAAAACATACATGTTCATCACACAAACATGTTCCAGTTGAGGGAATCGAACCCACGGCCATGGACTCAGAAAGCAGGGTCGCTGGCCACTGCACCAGTCGGCCGTCAAATCTGTCCATCCATATCCATCTCCAGTAGAGCTAGCATGTGGGTAGACATTTCTCGTAGTGCTCTTCTGGATGCAAGTTAATCTCTATTCAAAATTTCGGTTAAGCTGTTAAGGCGGGGTTAAGTTGCAAAACATTTATTTAATACTGCGAAAACAGTTCCTATGACTTCTCTGGGATAAAAAAGGAAAAGACGGCATCAACAGAATTCAAACTATATTGCATTTATTATATCAGTATGGATTGTTTATCGTTTGTTTTAAATAGACTACCAAACTGCTGTATTTTTAGGTTATTCAACGATATTTATCCGCTGAATACTTCTAGTGGATGATTTACATTTATATTGGCGAAACTCCGCTTTGATGACGTTTGACTGACCAGCGTAAACACTTGAACATTGTTACCGACCTGTATCGATGAAACTTCGCAACCACATTTAAAATGTAATGTTTGTTACTTCAGCTAGATTTATGTCATGGTCAGCTATTTTCGAGCGAAAAAGTAATTGAAACATACAATTTTGTGATATTACTAACAGCACGAAACTAAATTATCAAACAAATAATAATTCCTGAAAGATAAATAGGCAATAAAATTAGAAATACATTACGTTTCTATAATTGGTGTATTTGTACATATTAGTAGACGTTGACGTAAATCTGTTATACCCCAAAACTTGATATAGCTTTTTATACAAATCCCGTGGGAACCGTTTGTTTCATGGAATAAAAAGTAGAGGCATGTTCTATTGGATAAAAGTAGACGTTACCTTGCGGAATTCCATGATATATTATAAAAATTAAGCTTAATTTGCTATACTCAGCGAAAAGCAGGAGAATCTGTGTGGTGGAATTTGTAATTTTTTCAATCAACACCAATCAGATCTTGGGCAATGTACCCTCTATGAACATTTCGCTCCGAAACCAGAACATCCTCAGATGTTGTCTTTACAATGAATAATTGTTTACTAACAAAATTATGGTGTTTGACTTAACAGTATAGTAGAGTATAGCAAATTAAGCTTAATTTTCATAATAATTAGACACATTATTACTGGTCCTTTAAACTCTATGCCAACTGTGAAGTTTATTGGTTGGTTAGTTACGACGTCAAGGAAGGACAAGCAACCAAAAAAAACATACAAACAAACTTTCGCATTTAAAATTTTAATCGCATTTATTTCAAAGTAATATATGAGTTTTATAGATTTTTGGCTACTCCAAGTAATTAAAGTTTATTCTGGAAATCTCAGGATAGCAGTGGTCACCTTAGCAGTTCGCACGGTCAACAGTACTAGTCAATCATAGACTCTGCAGGGAATATCATCACCATATCAACTGAAGAATGGGCATTGATCTTTCGTACATTTTCTAGTTCCTCAGTCTGGCCCAAGACTGGTAGCCAACGATTCTCTGCGACTCTTTTATGGTCTTTTGCTCACTCTTTAACACTTCGTTTTTCGGGTAGGGCTGCTAACCAAGCACCACGCAGGCCTAACATCTATCAGTCAAACTATTGGCCACCCCGCTCCCTATGGTATATAGTATATACATAGAACAACATAAAACACAGCACTTACAAACACATTTCCGCATACATAATATAGTTATGCCATGTATAGCCGCCATTTTAAAACGGACTTTTTTCATTTTTCAAGTCTTAGAAGCAAATGTTAGAAATCAACTAACAAATATAATTTAAGAGCTAGACTGCATTATATAAAAAAAGTTCATTTGAATCCTAAATAAAAAAGTTTCATTCATAACAGCCCCGGTGCAGTGCGAGCCTTTGGCCTTTAGCCAAATCTTTAACAGGTTTCTCTACTCGGTTAACTTGTAAAAAAAAATCTAAGTTATACTGTTCACTGAAATGTCAATACGTCTGTATTAAAGTACCTCAAGATGCAAGTCTGTGAATTAGCAACCTGTCGAAATGAGGTAGTGTTTATATCCTTCTTGCTTGCCGGCAGACGCTACTTGAAGATTGCAACCTTATTTCTTGTCTCTCTTATATTCGCTTGATGTGATATCTATTGTGAAAAATGTATCTATGAGATCTATGTGATGCGGAAATATCAAATACGTTCTTGTAGCAGTGAAAATTATATAAAATACGTTCAGGAATTGAAAAATCTCTTTTTATTATGCTGTCTCAATAAACGTAAACGTTTCAGTAAACGTTTTTTCTAAATTTATTATAAAAATAGCAATGAACGGTGATTGCCAAGAAGTTCTTCTTCGTCTTCACTTTCAGGTTTTCAAAAATAAACTAACAAATCTAGCTTAGGAGCTGAGAAAACTTTCCATTTTAAGATAAATAAATTTAACCAACCGAATTATCTTATAAGGAATCTCTACAAAGGGAAATTAGCCAAACCTCCGGAGGTATTGTTTGAATCGAGAATCATTTTAATTAACCATTCAAAATTTCGTATAACACATTAGGACCAAGTGTTTGCCTAATCTGTTTACTCTGTATAATTTGGAATTCAATTAGCTACAACTTGAGACATTATAATAAATTCATTGCGCTAAGATCTTTGTGAAGCGGTCGTAGCCTAGTGGTTAGGGCTACAGCCTCCCATTCGGGGGGACCGAGTTCGACTTAGCTTTTCGTTATTGTTTGCAATTTAAGGTAATAAAATATCACTTGCTGTAACGGGGAAACATCGTGAGGAAACCTGCATGCTTGAGAGTTCTCCATAACGTTCTCAAAGGCTTGTGGACTACTGCCTAAGCCCTTCCAATTCTGAAAGGAGACTTGTACCCATTACAGGGGCACAGGTCTCCTTTCAGAATCAGACTCTCATGTATAATGGGCCAATAATGATAATGAGAAAATCTTTGCTATTTGCACACTTACTGCAACAGTTTTTCATTAGAAATGTTTTGACGGCCGAGTGGCGCAGTGGGCAGCGACCCTGCTTTCTGAGTCCAAGGTCGTGGGTTCGATTCCCACAACTGGATAATGTTTGTGTGATGAACATGAATGTTTTTCAGTGTCTGGGTGTTTATCTGTATATTATAAGTATCGATGTGTATTATATTCATAAAAAAATATTCATCAGCTATCTTAGTACCCATAACACAAGTTAGGCTTGCTTTGGGGCTAGATGGCGATGTGGGTAGTAGTAGTATATATATATATATATTATATATATATATTATATATATATTTCGACAATATTTAGTATATATAACAATCTGTAAAGTCTATGATATATATATATTTATATATTATGTTTAATTCTCTGTTTATATCATAATGGGTGTTATTTGTCTCAATTGCTAATTAATATCCTTTATTCACCCATAGTGCGACCTAGAGTTTCCTTTTTAACGGGGACATTTCAGCTGCTTAAAACGGGGTCCAACGGTTTTCGTATGCCCCCTTGCCTATTTAGCTCGCAACTCTTAAAACTAAATTTTGTATATAAAAATTTAGCTTCCTCATATTAATGAGCGCAAAGCAAAGAAGTAGATATAATTTTACCCGAATACCGAAAAGTTAAATTTAAACTAAAAAACAAGTTACGTATCTATAAAAAGTTAGAAACCCTGTTTTAATAATACAAATCGAAGTCGGTGACCGTAGTAATGTTGAATTAAATATGGCGGGTTTCCAATCCTTGCCAATTGTGACCACCGAAGTCGTTGGCGTTTAATGGAATGTGTAAAATAACCACAGAATACGCTTTTTCATAAATATGCTACCTTTTTCTATATAAAGGTTTAAAACTTTTCATAGATAAGAGCTTGTTTTCAGCTTTTATGTAGCCCAGTTTAGATTACTAAATTAAATCCCAAATCGGATTTCAGCTTACGAACTTTTATTTGGTACTCATCAGTGGATTTATATTTAGAATGTTTTTATGTCCTTTTAATCCCAAATAGAATGACTAAGTCATAGCAAAGCGTGGCCCGGATGAAGCCACGGTGTAGCTAGTCTAGGGCTATAGGTAGTAGTCATATAGACATAAATGTATATTGTATGTTGTATACAATATATATCAATGACAATTTCTTGTCTATAAACTAATTGTATACTAATGGTTGTAGTTTTTATAAGCTCCCGTGTAAGTAGAGGTCCCGGGTTCTATCTCCGACGGGGGCTATTTAGGGATATTTAATTTTTCTGGTCTGGTCTGATGTGAGGCTTTGGCCGCGGCTAATTACCTCCCTTTAGCGTTCCGGTACGATGCCGCGTAGAAAGGATTAGGGTTTTAATCGGTTAGCCCATCATCTTAGACTGCATTATCACTCACTACCTAGGTGAGAGTGAGAGTCAAGGGCTAACTCGTAATGGAATAAAAAAAAAGTTCTATTGAATACTAAATAAAAAGGTTTCATTCATAACAGCCCCAGTGCACAACGAGCCTTTGGCGTTGAGCCAAATCTTCAACAGGTTTCTCTGCTCGGTTAACTCGTAGAGAAAAAAATCTAAGTTATACTGTTTACTGAAATATCAATGCGTTTGTATTAAAGTACATCAAGATGCAAGTCTGTGATTTAGCAACCTGCCGGAATAACGTAGTGTTTATATCCTCTTTCCTTGCCGGGAGACGCTACTTGAAGATTGCAACCTTATTTCTTTTCTCTCTTGCATACGCTCGATGTGATCTCGATTGAGAAAAATGTATCTATGAGATCTATGTCATGCGGAAATATCTAATACCTACTTTTAGGAGTAAAAATTATATAAAATACGTTCAGGACTTGAAAAATCTCTGCTTATTAGGCTGATTCAATAAACGAGATAGTACTGTTTTTCCTAATGTATTATAAAAAATTACAATGAACGGTGGTAGCGGTCAGGACTTCATCTTCACTTACAGGTTTTGAACCCCTGCAAGAAACTCTAACTTTTCTACCTCATGTGCGTTTTAAGCAACTAAATATCACTTGCTTTAACGGTGAATATTTAGCGGCATATATTTTTGTTTATGTGAATAAAAAGAAAAAGAATGTTACGAAAAATCCGGTTTGTTCTGTAAAGAAAAACCCAAATATATTTCAAAGCTTTAGTTACATACGAAATCCAAATGACAGGAAAAAACTTTAACCTGTGGCACGTTTCAAATCAGTTTTATTTGGCAAACTTTTGGAGAGTCCTTATTATCATATGAATTACTATCTTAATGGAAAACTGTAATAATTATAGACATTAATTAATTGATTGTAAGTTGTGTTCTAAGTTTTTATTTTTTGGTTAATCTGTGATTTTCATTTCGGTATTTCCTTTTTTCTCGTTTTCACTAGTGATGTATTTAAATGTGACACTTCTCATATTGTTATATAATTATGTTGAAAATTGTTAAAATAATTAACGACAATTTTTGCACGCCAATCTGTCCAGGATATTTGACATAGTAAAAAAATAATTATTAACGCCTATGTAAACATGGTGCATGTACCATATTCTAGCCACTTACAAATCACGTGAGGAAACATGCATGCATGAAAGTTTTGCATACTGTTCTCAAAGTCGTCTAGTCTTCTGAAGTCCACCAATCCGTACTAGGCCAGCGCGGCGTTATGGACTACGGCCTAAACCCTTCTCATTCTGGAAGGCTACCCATTTTGTGTAGTAAGCCGTTTAGGGGTTATTATGATGATTTTAAACGAACGGCAAAGATTAAAACATAATATACTGAAACATGATATATTTTGTACATAAGCTATGTATTTAGAATATTGATACAGTATGCCATGAAAATAATGGATTTCAGAGTGCATCCGACCACTCATTAGTAAAGTTTCACTCATAATGGGATCAGGAGTAATGTTCGATATTAGTTTCTAATGTTCATAGCGAAAGTTTTGCTTTTGTTCACTCAGTTTCTATGACAGACGCCTTTCGCTACTTAATATACGGTTTCTATTTCTAAATACGTGTCTTATTTGATTGGCAGAACTTTACTTACGTCCCCCTGGGCTCAGGCCTACTCATAGGAGAATGAGTGTTAGATCACACAACCTTGCTTTAACGATTATTATCACATATTCGTAATAACAACCGAAGGCTACACATATTCTCTAAGGCTCATATCATGGACTACGCGAATTTTCTTTCTCCAAGCTGGTAATGAGAATTTTCTTAGTTAACTGAAGTAACATTATTGCATCTAAAACATATCCCAAACGAAGAATCCGTTCATAATCATTTTCACTTCAACCAATTTACGTCCACTGGACATAGGTCTTAGGTCCAAAATCCACGGTCCTGGGCCGCTTGTTTCCAGTTTTATAATATCGACCTGGTTTGTGGCCGACCAACGCTGCGTATACAGGAGCAAGGTTACCATTTCAGCACCTTGGGACCCCAACGTCCGTTGGTTCTCTGAGCTAGGCTCAACCCAAACCAATATCGACTCACAACAGGGTATTCTCTCAAAATACAAAAAGTTAGTAATCTAGTTAATGAACTTGAAACCTTAGAGATTTTATAAACCATATAGAACCTTTTTATTCCATCCTACTTCAAGCTGCTACTTTTCTTCTATGAACTTTTATGCAGCAGTGGAAACTTAATAGGCTATTTCTAACTTTTACTACCGAGAAAATGGTGGCTCTACAAATCAAAACTACTGTATTAATAGACGCGTCATTGAGTACTCTACTTACCACGTATAAAAGAACCTAATTGGTCTGTACGTATGTTGGACTTTAATAAAGTTTGTATTCAGTACGTCTCCTTGACAACGATGGCCGGAAGCCACAACGTTTTATGGTTACCCACTTGTATAAACTACGGGAAAAATCGTAAACTATAGAATAGAATTGGACAGTTTTTGTATAAAAACCGTTTAGGCTATGGATTGTCTGTCAGTCTAAACAAATTATTTTATAGGTATATAATAATCACTAGGAACGTACATGCTTGACGTTTTAAGAGTCCTTTAAAGTAGACATACCTACTTGAAATAAAATAATTGTTTCATTAATCTAAAAAATAAATAAATTTCGTGTGACATTTCACCGCGCGGTTGATTGCCTCATCTGGTAACAGAATGGTATGGTTGGTTATGGGTACTAAGATGACTGATGAATATTTTCTACATAAAGACTTATAGAATACAGATAAACACCTGGACACTGATAAACATTTACGTTCATTACATAAACATATTACAGTTGTGGGAATCGAACCCACGGCCTTGGACTCAGAAAGCAGGGTCGCTGCGCACTGCTCCAATCGGCCGTCATCATTGCCTGCTATCATGATTTAGTAGCTACTGCGTAAAAAGGTACCAAACAAAGCATCGCATATTCGCAGCTCAATTATTACTTCTGTTTCTAATTTCCATTTCAATTTCTAAATCCCTGCCGTGATGATCCTATTAGGGCAACCATTTTGTACAGCGAGCGTCAGCTCATTCTAACCTACAGCCATTTTGATTTGAGCCGGTCCCTTTATATCAAGAAACTATAGGTAGTACCTTTCAATTAATGTGAACAATCAAGCCATCACTGATAACTATGTATGTAGGCGAACCTCGTAAGGATAAAAGGTAAGGGCTTCGTTACGTTGATTCAATTCTAATCCGAACCTATTCGGAACTGATGAACTTACAGATTCAAAATTGTTCTCGTAGAGTAAGAAAATGTAACTTTAGTTAGGAGGCTGTTAGGTATTCGTTCTGAGCTTTATTATCATCGGCATAAGTATTACTATTAATGTCCAACTGTGATCTTTAAAGTACACTTACCCGCATTGGAGCAGAGAGGGGGATCTATGCTCTAAAGGACTCACCCCTAAGAGAGAAGATGAGGCCTGTGTCCAGCAGTGGGTCGTTGATAGGCTGACTATGGTGACGATGATAATGATGATGATGATGATGATACTGAGGTTAGATACAAGCCTCCTCTTTCATAGGAGAATGATGGAGCTTCCTAACCTAACCTGTAACGCTGCTTTAACCCTTTAGTTAAAGCAGCGTTGAAGATCAGATCTCGACATAAAAACCCAATAGGTACCTAACTATTTTTTGGGCAAATTTGTCACTTAATCCAGGACCTTAAGAGCCGAAGGCAGAGATGCTAACTCCTAGACCGACAAAGCACTCGTATGCGAATAACCAACGATTTCTAAACTACTTAATGGTCCCATCGTAAGTAATAATTGGGTTAAAGCATTCCTACAATCGACACTAC
The DNA here is from genome assembly GCF_905163445.1 of Pararge aegeria. Lineage (NCBI taxonomy): Eukaryota > Metazoa > Arthropoda > Insecta > Lepidoptera > Nymphalidae > Pararge > Pararge aegeria. The sequence continues at coordinate 5,372,661 of NC_053183.1, forward strand.
AAACCTGAAGTTAATACTTGCCGGATTGCTTTATGAATAACTAAGTAGCTGAAAGTAAGAGTAACACGGGTATTTTAACATTGTATAGATGAGATGATAATGATTGTAAATAACCAAAGAAAAATCGAATCTAGCTGAAAAATCCGGTTTCTGAACAATCTCAAACATTATCCATCGACGATCATCAATAAAATTTCTATAAACTGAATCTGAAAGTACGTGGGTACCCGATCATACAGAAATTTTAGCGGAACCAATTTCATGAATAATTTACGACCGACCACGCAAATATCACGGCATGTATGCGGCGAGAAAAAACTCTGCTCCATTATTGCTGTTATGAATTGCGGAGTGAAAATAATGACAATCAATCATCATTCGATACAGTTTTATAGACTAGTGCACTTAGAATATCTGTTTGGTATCTTGTTGTGGGAAATAATATTTTGCCCGATAGATTTATATTTTACTTATAGATATTTTTTCTTTATAGTAACAATTGACGGACAGAACAGATGGCTCACCGAATGGTTAGAAGAAACCCATTGCCTTTAAACAGAGCAACACTTCGCAGAATATGCGAGAGGCACATGAGAGGCCTCATGTGCCTGTAATAACACTTTCAGATCGAAGCACAGCTTTGTTGCTTTTCGGCAGAAATAAGCATGACCGTAGTCTTCAAACTAAAGCTTCACAACTATTATTTCAATAGAATACAACAACAACAATTTATTAACTTTCGCTCGGGAGGAATTTAATAAAGAATTTGGCGCAACGAATCCGCTAATAAATAACGTTAGCTGACAAAATGGTAGTAACTAAATCCAGCATATTAAATCCTAGCATAACATACGTATTATTAAATCAAGGCTTACTCGCTCACTCCACGTCGATTTTGAGATTTACAAACTCCTCCTTGTTGTTATTTGTTTTCTCTCCGCTCCCGCGCCAAGTTAAATCCATGATAGCGCATAAAAGTACATTTCCGAAATAATAATGAACGGTGAAGTCGGAAAAGTGGTTCGCAGATTTCTAAATAAGTAAAACTTTTGCTAAGGTAAAATACAATAACTGAGAGTGGAAAATTATGTACCTTAAACTGGTTTTTGAAGTAGAAGGCTGAATACTAAGTTTTTAAAATAAGGAATAGTCCATTCTCAGCCTATAACTGTTTCACAGCTAGGGTTGGGGTTCCAATCTTATTGGTAGAAATAAAGCTTTCACTAGCTTAGCCGTACGGCTTCAAGGTTTTGGGTGATTACTAATAAGTCTTACACATATTCTGGTCCAATGGGTATTTACAGTTGCAAGATGCCGAATGTCTCGGTATAAAAATGTTAGTAGTTACAACCGGGTCGGGCTAGAAGTCGACACCATTAGACAAGTTACGACCAACGTAACGTAATGGCCTGGGACTGAGATACATGCGTAGGTCATCATTTCAACCAATGCTTGTGTCGATTGCGGTCAGCGGCTCCCTGCGACTAGGTTACTGAAGCTATCTTCGAGGTCTACTAACCTATGTTTACCGACGCAAGGTCTCCATTCCAGTACCTTCGGACCCCAACGTCCAACGGTACATCGAGCTATGTGCCCTACCCATTGCCACTTAAGTCTCGAGACTCATTGATATATGTCGGTAACTCTAGTTCTTCTACAGATGTTCTTATACTTATTTTGATCTCATAGAAATATTCTGAGCATAGCTCTCTCCATCGCTCGCTACATAAATGACTTTAATATGGTATGCAACTTGATATAAAACAAATTACAGCTGTTATACTAGAGAAAGATTTAAATGTTGTAAAGGGGTAGGTATTTAGATTTGGATTAACTCTGCGTAGGAAAGAATGTAATTTGAAGCCCCCACAAATCGCTGAGTGCCACATAAAACGCAAATCGTGTCGTGTTTATTATCATCTCGAATTTAACGATCGGAAATTCACGGAAATGTTCCAAAGATTTTTCTCTCTTGTATTGAAAATATAGAGAGTAAATTATATAGAGGTCTTCCACGTTAAAGATAGCTGACAGACTAATTGCTTGGTGAGATTTATAAAGGTTTATACATTTAGACAGATGAAAAGAATTGCATTAATCGCACAATAGAGGGTTTCTTTACCATTTGCGTAGGTACGGATTGTAATATAGCAGCACACAGTTAAAAATAAAAGCATTCCAACCGACAAAGACTTGCTACTGAGCGATTAAATATACTTAGTAGTTATGAAATATATTGTACCTTTATTTGACCTATACCACAATTAAATCATCTTACTCACATCCTGGGGTAGCTGGAAGAGATCTCTTATAGAGATAAGCTTTCCTTTGTACACTTCATGTATCTTATGTTCACAATCACAATTTATGGTACATAAATAATAAATAAATAAATAAATAAATTAAGCTTTCCGTTACGATGTCGCGTAGAAACCTATTAGGGGTTAAGGTATAATATCATTTATAAGGTTTGGTCCGGTGGGAGGCTTTGGCTGTGGCTAGTTACCACCCTACCGGCAAAGACGTGCCGCTAAGCGATTTAGTGTTCCGGTGCGATGTCGCGACGAAACCAATTAGGGGTATGACTACCATACTCCGTAATAGGTTAGCCCGCTATCATCATCTCTTCGTTGAGATTGCAGTCAAGGGCTAAGTTATAGTGGAATAAAATATATATATATATATTACTACAATACTAGGAGAAAGCTTAGCCCGTTACTAAAAAAAAACTCTAACTATAGTACAGTTAGTTATGTGACTCATAGTTCTTATTAATCTGATCTATTCGGAGATCAGCATAAGAAGTAATAATATGATGCGATTTTATTGATGGACCTACAATATGTGAATGTTAGAAATGTATACAATACACGTATGAATCCCTCACAAATTGCTCAGAGCGTCGTAAAACACGGCGCTAAGAGGGTCGCGATTCAATCCAATGCGTTTACGACCAAACCCTGCCTCCAGTATTACGACGAATCAGGTTTACGTAAAGAGCAGCTATTGGGATTACTTTTTATACTGAAGTTTTGATCTCATCACGGATTCATGGGTAGCGTATTGGGTTAAGCAATACTTGCATCAAATTCTACGAAACTACAAATTTGTGATAACTGCTGTATCGGATGGAGCAACCGAAGACTCATAGGTTTGTTGTTGCACAAAATAAAACGCGTAAGCCTTTATAAAAGTAATAAAATGGATGACCGTTAATGTCGTCGATCGGCTTGAGACTCCGCCCCTTCGCCTATGGCAGTGTTGCCAATATTTTACATTACTAATTTATGTTTTAATATTACAAAATTAATTAATTTATTTTATAGTATTTTCAGGTGATGTGACAACAACTGCAATACCTATCTGTAAGTAACAATTATTAGTTGACATGGCGTTCCAAAGCAAACGATTATAGTAACCTACTGCCCAATATTGTCCTATTGGAGACGCAACCCTCCTAATATCGGTAAGAGGGATACGAGATTTGATATACCACACTGCTCCAATACAATGCCTAACAATTTTTTACCCATCCCTGGACTGGTATCCAGGACCGTGATACGAAGTTGAATATGCCAAATACTACATCAATGGGTCCATAAAAATCCTGGTACTTCGGGTAATCGACGTGAAATAGGTATCATTGAAAATTAATTATGAAGTTTTTAAAAATTTCCCTAAAGGAAAATAAAATACATACGAGTATTACGGGCTTACTGAAACTCGACGCTAAGAGGATCACAAACCATCCCGATACATTTATGAGTGAAGCCAGCCGTTTTTATTATCACCTCTAATGAATACGATGATAAAAGTTAAGGGCTGTGTAATGTGTATATTTGGAAGAGCGTAGGCGAAATACGCTCCTATAATGTAACTCCTATAATATAAACTACCCCCACGCTGAACCGGGGGAGTTAGAAGTGGATAGCCCACTTAAGAAATTCCCAAACAGCCGAATTTACTCGCTTATAAATCAAATATGTTTGACTTTTCTTTAAGTGAAATCTTATGTTTAACCTTACCTTACTTATGAACACCCTGCATTTACAACTCGTGTAATTATAACTCGACAAAATTACAATTAAGTAGTTTACCAACAAATGGTTTTGTAAATTTTCGTTCCGTTAATGAAGTCGTTAGTTCCAATAAACTTTTTTAATTATATATTATGTGTTTACTCATACAGTAACTTTCTCTGTCTAAGTTAAATACGAGTATATATTAATCAAAAGATTACTTTCTGTCATAGAGAGAGAGATTTAAATAAGAAGTTATTACATGCGCAGTGAGCAGTGACCCTACTTTCTGAGGCCAAGGCTGTGGGTTTGATTCCCACAACTCTAAAAAAGATTGTGTGATGATCATGAATGTTTTTCAGTGACACTTAAGCTTACTTTATGGTTGGTTCTAGGTGGCGATGCGTGTATTGTCGTAGTATATTTATATATTTATTTATTTATCCTATCTTTGCAAAAGAAATATTTACCATAGAAAAATATTTTTTATTACTCATGCTCTTAAAGTCGTACTTTAGGCTTTGTGTATAACTCAATTTTAGGCACTTGTACAATTATAGTTATAACTGATTTTCTGGCTCAGGATTCTAGTATTATTGATCATAAAGAATACCTATGATTGATTTTTTTTATACTACGTTGTTTGTAACATATTTTAGTTTTTTTTTCTAAGTAGTTTATTATAACGTTTTTTTTCCATTTCTTATTAATATTCATTTATTTCCTGATGCTTTAAATACCCACAAAATCAAATGACAGCAACAACGAGAAAATAATAACGTAGGTATAGCCCGTTCATCATCACTTGACGCGTGATCTATTTAAAATTAACGTACATAGTCTGTGCACACGAGAATATGAGCAATCAGCGGGAGGAATGATAGACCTCAGACAAATTTCCTCGCATTCGAAGTGAAAAGCAGAATATCAACCATCACAAATGCCATGGAATGTTTTATATCCTTGTAGCACAATCTACTATTAAATTCAGAACTCAGCTCCGAAGCACAAATACTGAGAGATCAACATAATATTATTACTTTGCTATTTTAGAGCATAATGTAATTTTCAAAGATCACAAACTTTTGATGTTGAGTGATTTAAATTGAATTTACATAATATAAATTCGTGGAGCATGAAATGTATCCTATTAAGTCGTAAGATACAAAACAAAAACAAATACCAACTCATGAAATGGTACCCATTAAAATTATTTCTCGCATTTTCAGCTCACAAAAGAAATGCCCATGAAACGTTACTTATTCGCAATCAATCATTATCACTTTGGTTGAGATACCTTTTGATGTGCTATTAAGCTGCTTTATCTGTACAGTTATAAACAGCCATAAAAGTTAAGATGACTGAAATAGCTTGGCTAAGAAATAAGAGCCAACGTCGGCAGGAGCTGGGCAGGGCGAAATGAGCAACTATATATATATATAACTATATCTTATTTCATTCATAATTCCATTATAATTGTAAAGTTTTAGGGACGGAGCGTAAGAAATATTAGAAATCAAATTTATTGATTAATTTAGTTTTTTTTATTACCAGAACCCTTACAAATATTAATCAACGAAAAATTGTGGCTGGTTCGTTTTTATTTCACATAGCAACATATACAAGTGCTCCAGACTACTTTATTAGGACTACGGGATAAATCTAAAGCACAACTATTACTAACACCTTTTCACGGCAAAATTTCTCACAGGATTTTGATGAAATTCGGTATGGAGGTTTCTTATTTGTTACATAATACACGAAATAATTATTTTTATCCTGAAACACCTATTTTTATATACTTCGATATTTATATATTTTATGCAGAAGTTATATAGCCTAGATTTAATTTCAGTACTAATGAGATATCAGCCTGAAATATTTGTAAGGCCGGGGACCAGAACTACGTTTTTATAAAAAAAAATTAATATCTACGATTCATACGTACGTACCTAAGGAAACCAAAATTAAGAGTTAATCTGTTTAAAATATGTGTAGCCTGTCATAACTGCACTAGAGTTAAGATTCTTATAAACTTAAGGTCGGTCGTTAAGTTTTCAACTGTTCACGCAAGAGAAAAGCTGCAACAAGTCTCGACGTAATGCAATGCTAAAACAATATTGAAAGTGCGAATGACGTCAGCAGCACGAGGCGATCGCATCGACTCTGCCAAGGTTTTTCGAATTTGTTTGCCAATATTTCGAAACTAAATAACACTTTAGAAATTATTAAGTGTTATTACAGCAATAAATATCGATCATAATCTTTTATATTTTTCCCTAAATTCCCTTGACGTATGTTAAACTCGCCAAGAAATATTTCCTATTTTAAAAATACGATCTATATTCTGCATTAGTTACATTGTATAAGATACTTTTAGATGACATTTCGATAAACTCCCTTAGGCTTTATTGGATCAGATATAAAAAATAAAAGGTTCGATAGATCAAATAACTTTCTCGAGAAATAGGATTCGTTGTTGACAGAACAAGTGAATTGAAATAAACAATTATACCACCCGCTAAAGCTTCCTAGAGTTCTTAATGAGAGGAGAAAGCTTATTTTAACTGACTTAAAAAAAAGTAGGAGGTTCTCAAATCGTCGAAATCTTTTTAATTTTTATGTATGTTCCGCTAAATAAGTCGATGAATAATTTCAATTTATTTTAATTAATTTTTTAGATAAGCTTTAAAAAGAGAAAACATAAATTGTAGCGTTAATTGTTGTTGGGGTCAAAAGTACATTACCGCCAATTTACAAACTGCGGGCTTACCAAATATGATAACCGATATCATCGATAGCATAATTCAATTTAACGCATTTTAAATATAACGGTTTAGGTACCAATACTATATAGCAAGGGTTCCAAAACTTATTAAGCTAGCTAAACAGTTAATAAATTTGGCACGGCGCCTACAGTACTTGTTAGGCAGATAGGAACAGAAAATAATATAATGAATAATATATTTTTTTAAAGAATTTAGAAAAATAAAACTATCCCAGAATGAATGGCTGAGCTTAGTGATCCCCACACAATTCACATTCTATATTCGTATTTCGATATCACGTGGGAATTTTTCCATAAAATGTTTAAAAATTAATTGGGTCTTTTTTAGACGTTTGTGTCTATAATCCTCTTACAGATTTTTCTGTTCAAGGTAAACAGCATATAAAAGGCAACATGGATTAGATACCTTTCCTGAGGAATAAAATTTGATACAGGAGAGGTGAATTGAAATCAACGAATACCGGGAGTCAGAAAAGCCTCACTTCAATATAGGCGAGAGGAAACAAATTGAATTTCCTTAATAAGATTTATTCATATACTTATACAAAAAATTGTTTGTTTAATGAACAAAACAGGAAAATGTCTTTGTGATGAACATGAACGCTTTTCCGTGACTAGTTGTTTATCTGTATATCATAAGTATTTATGTATACTATTCATAAAAATATTCATTGTCATCTTATACACTCTATAACACAAGCAACACCTATTTTGGCGCTAGATGGCGATGTGTGTATTTTTTTTGTAGGGCACTCTATAATCAATACTGAAGACAACACTGATTTTTTTTTTATTTTGGTCTGCCTGCTGTGTGTCTGAATAATTGAATTCATCAAATTCAACTTTACACGATTTGAGTTCGTACAACATAGGTTACTTTCGGGATAGACGCAGATGGGATATAATTGTTAGTCGATTTTGCACCATAACTCCGTCAAATGTAAACCGATTTAAATTCATACGTTTGTACTAAATTACTTATACTATCAGTTTAATTTAGTCCAAATTCATGTAGACCTGGTGAATATGATTGGAGATAGAGGACAAACTCCTCAGCGGACAGCAACCCGTCTCTTAAGGCTTAACGGTACTGAATACATAAAGTGTAGGTTTTCAGCCCTAGGCCTTAACCTTACAAACCAACTAACAATGCGATTTTGATTCTTCGTTTAAAGTTTAGTATTCTTTGTGATAGAAGCTGAGACTGATGGACACCCAATTATCTTTCCTTCCAAAGGCGGGCACCCATACATTTACTGACTTGGGTCAACATTGTTTACAGTCACAGCGCTTTCGAATCATAAATAGTTCTGCTGCTAAGCCACACATTATTAATGCAATAATTTTTTATAGGGTAAGTATTTTAAATTAGGCAGAACGGGAGTAGGTCTTCGTGATTGAACGTTTCAATTAGTAGGTGATTAAAGCGCCGAGAGAAAAGACATATATATTATTCGCTTACTATATTAGTCGTTTGTTTAAATGTGTTGAAATACCATTTGCACTTTATATCATACTAGCTGTTGCCTGCGATTTCAACCGGTTTTGTTTTTGTATTTAGGATATCTAAGCCTGTTTTAAAATCGTCAAACACTTTCATCCCCTCTTCCAAGAGAACTGAGCTTAATTTCGGGATAAAAATCATACTACATTACTTCTAATACCTTCAGATATGTATGTACAAAGTTTAATGATGATCGGTTAGGTAGTTTTTGCGTGAAAGCGTAACAAACAAACTTACATTCACATTTATAATATTAGTATGGATTTGGCACTTCCAGTACATCAATCTATCATGAAGGAGATAAAACGGGATATGAAAGTTTGTATACAAATTATTATATCGTTTGAAAGTTTGCTTACCAATTTCACTTTGTTTATGTTGTTGAAACAAATAATTACTTTAAATTAAATGGTAACGATATTGCGCGCCAATTTTCAGTCCTTTAATTAACCATTCTTTATTTGGTCTTTGTTTTCTGAAAGTTTTAAAATTGGTTTTTCATATAAAATAATTCGTTGGCGCTTCCGACACATGAACACATTAACGTTCTAGATATGAAGCAGCTAAGCTAAGGTAATTTTACTCTTCCTAGATAACACATTATTTAAAATACTTCCCTAATAACTTAACAGGTTGGACGTTATTAAGTAGATTTAAATCAGTTTAGTTCTCAGAAGAGGTCTGAAGCAGTAACAATGGAACCTGTTGCTACAACCTCTCTCCCCACTTTAATCGATCCAATATCTGTTTACTCCCACTGAAAAGCTTATGGAACTTATCTGTAAACAATCAAGCGCGTACAAATAAGCCCACGGGCGGTGAATTATAAAGACAGCGTCAGAAAACAGATTAAGTGATTAACGTGTTCTGTGTTTGCGAATCGTGACGATTCGACCTTTTATTTTCCAATAAAAAGGTTTTTATTTTATTTCACGAAAATAGAATGAAGGAAAGACTTTAGCGAGGATTTATTTTTTTAATATAGCTGTGGATGTCATGTTTTACGCTTAATTCTAATAATAGTCGATTAACTGCTACGGTCATCTTAAATTTGACGTGACCGTCGTTGTTTGAAATAAAATATCAAACTCACTCACCAAATAAACGATAAAGTCCTAAGATCTTCGGTGTAAGTATATAAAGAAAGTCTACTATAAGCTGTTACTAGTTTAAACTGTTTTTATATCACTCAAGTTAATATAATACCTCTTGTTTATGTAAATTTTATTTCTCTTGACAGATAAACTCAGTAATTAAAAGACGACCCAGGAATCAAACCTAGTAGATTTCGAGTTAGGTACTGAGTCAAAATAGCGTACTTTAACAACGCCCTTCCTCTCTATATAAAGGATTTCTACGGTTGTATTTGTATAGAGCTTGATTGGGAACTGCCTAAGGTTAAGTTGAGATCCCAAAGTTAATATGAAGTATTTTGCTATCTTAAGATGCAAAGTGATAAACATGTTTTTCTTTATTGCACTATAAGTAAACCATTGGCGGGAGTACCGCCTGGTGATTAGAGATTATGCAATGTAAGGGTAAATAAATAAATAAATATACTAAGACAATACACACATCGCCATCTAGCCCCAAAGTAAGCGTAGCTTGTGTTATGGGTACTAAGATGACTGATGAATATTTTTATGAATAATATAAATAAATACTTAGAATATACATTTAAACACCCAGCTGCTGAAAAACATTCATGCTCATCACACAAACGTTTTCCAGTAGTGGGAGTCGTAACCAAGGCCTTGGACTCAGAAAGCAGGGTCGCTGCAAACTGCGCGTCTGTCGCGACAAATCGAATAGTCGAAGAATCGAAAGTCGATAAGTCGATAAATATCTGTTATATCGCACATAAGATCCAACTACAGTTTATAAACGGGAAATATACTTCCTTTCAATTACAAAAAGAATAGGAGAGCTCAACAAAATAAATGTTCCCAAGTATCAATAGAGTAGATAAAGTTTCGCCTCTAACTTGTGAATTGAGCGAAATAAATAAACAAAACTTTGGTATCGAAGAACCGCAGCAGGTGGGTAATTGATTACTTCTTTCAACTCATAAAATATAATTATACAGCGCTTGAGGTGGCTTCCTACAAACTGAACTATATTTTTAAAGATAGTTCGAAATGCACTTTTAGTTATTCAGAAAGAGATGATAATATTATGATTGTAAGCGATTATATAAAACCAAAACCATCTCTTTTTAAAAATAAACTATATTGATAAATAAAAGATGCAATAGAGAAATTGATACCTTTTTTCCTCTGTACCATACAACATTAATATTCTGAGGTCTTTGTCATCATCCTCAGAATATTAATGTTCTATCTTATATTTTCTATACAGTGAGAAATGATGATGGGCGAAAAGAAAAGTGTGGCTTGTGGTTGTGTTAACAAACTTAATAATAATAATAATAATAATCTCTTTATTTCAGGCAAAGTCCATAGTAATACATTTAAAACAAACATTATAGAAAAGAAAAAAAAAATAATAAAAATTAAAATTGCAGTATAAATTGATTCAAATGGCATGTCAATTAATATTATAAATATAATATTAAAATAAATTAAAAAGACAAAATAAAAAATTACAATAAATAATGATAACTAATAAATAAAATAAAACATAAAAAATTTAAAACTAATACTTTTTGCTCCGTGTGTGTGTATTTTAAATACCTAGTAGGGGATACTTTGTGAAAATAGAACCAAAATTCGATGCTAAAATCATACATTCAGAATTAAAATGTATAGGAACTTCATCGCTAATAGTAAAAGTTGGATATGGCTTTACGCTATAAATAGAAAAATGTAGTACATGGACTGGACGTAAAATTGGATTTCATCCGAGCCAACGTAACTGGATTTCCGCTATGGACCCTTTAGATTTTAGAGGCCGAAATTTATTTTCCCAATTTTAAATCCAGAGAACTGTTATTACTTATTATCTATGAAAGGATTAGCCGGCAAATAAGCGGATCAACCTAATTATTATAAATACCTGAGAACTATTTTGTTGCTTATTAACATTCATCATGATGATCATTCTCAGCTTCATAGGAGGCGGTCTTTACAGCATATTACTACATCCGGTTAGATAAAATAAATAAATATACTACGACAATACACACATCGCCATCTAGCCCCAAAGTTAGCCTAGCTTGTGTTATGCGTACTAAGATGACTGATGAATATTTTTTTATGAATAATACACATAAATACTTATAATATACAGAACACCCAGACTGGTACAGTGTAGTAGTAGTAGTAGTAATACCCTAAAGTCAAAAACGGGCCGCCAAGCGATCTAGCGTTCCGGTTCCGGTGGGTTCACTATAACCATGGGTCCGCTATACCCCAAAAAGGTAAGCAAAACCAAACGATGCAAAGTGTAATATAATATATTATTATCTAATAAAACATAAATTTACATCTCAACGATATCTACTTGTGCCTACTCTTTATAAGAACCCTTTTTATTGAGCTTATACTAGCCACCTAACGTGAAGCCAGACACTGGAAAACTTTCATGCTCATCACACAAACATTTTCCAGTTAAAGCTCAGAGAAGAACAGAAAAAAACAAAAAAAAAAAGGATTTCGAACTCACACGTAAATTCCTTAGACTCAGAAAGCTAGTCGCTGCCCACTGCGATATAGATGTCACATAAAAGCCGATTAGGAGTATTGGTTTCATATAACTGACATACCCCTAACAGGTTAGCCCTGTATCGTCTTCAACCGTATCATCACATAACTGCAGGTGAGATTGCAGTCTATGGTTAAAAAATACCCAGGTAGAAGAATAATAATCGAGGATTGTAAAGCAGGTGGAAAAGTTTGATGCTAAATTTGGCCTTAAAAAGTCAGTCAATCACCCAATTACAAAACTTTGAACTGTCATAACTGAGTCACATCCTCAAAAGACGCTATAATAAGAAAAACCGTACGCCATTATATCAAAATTCAATTATTTCAATCTGTATTTTTAGACTAACGACGAACAATGAGGCGCTTTCCAGCGGCATACATTTCGGTTACCTATTGTTTCTGATTTAATTAACTCTACCTTGTAGAACAAAACAATACGCTTTGTTTGTGAAGGAATTTAAAATTTTGTAAACAAATATGGCCATTACAGGATCTCAATCATTATAGCCTTCAGCCAATTAATGTCAACTCTGACACTTTCTCACATAGGAGAGAGAGATGAGGACCAACCCAGTTAACTGATTTTATTAATGTATATTAACATGTTTATGAATAAATGAATGAATACTTTTTTATTGTACACCAAAGAAAATAGTAGTTACACAGATAATTACACAGAGCAAGAGAGTACAGTTTGGTAGCCTTATTGCTATGTAGCGATTTCTTCCAGTTTGTTTATGATAATTACTTGGACAGGCGGATTTATAAGTTAATGTATTTTCTGAAATCCATGCTGGCATTGAGAATTTATAACTGAACAATTCAATGGATTCCCACCAACAGGGTAAGGTAACTATGTAGTTAGATTAAAAATCAGCTCACTACGTGCAAACTTGTTCCTTTTTTTATCATAACTGACACATGTAAGGCGATACTGGATATGTGAAAGGTAAGATATTTTAAGATGTCTCTATAATTAAAAGGTTCATTCCGCGTGCATGATGCTTGCACGCACTGTGAATACCTAAATGTGCCTAAAGATAAAATGCTTAAGTAACTTGTTAAATAAACTAAAACTAGTTACATATCTAAAATATCCTCTCCACGGGAAATAGTGCGAGAAGGATAGCTCTGTTTTAAGATTTCTCCTTTTAGTTTACATAGATTTGTGGATAACTAAATTACAAACATTGACCGGGACCGGCGGCATCACTGCTCTCCAATTCTCTGAAGAATAACAGTATTAGGACCTCTAAAGTTCTATTCAGCTCAACGTTGTTACTACCGGCCTTATTTACGCAGTTACAACACTAGAGCGTCTCCATATAATATAATTGTAAAACTCTAACATTGTCTGCAAATAAGAATATAGTAACTAAGTATGTGTAGAACTTTAAGTTTGTGTACATTATATTAAAATAGACAATATTTGAGCGTAGTGGTCTTTTGTTAATTTTCGCAACAACGAAATAATCACGTATCTATGTTTGTCATGACCCTAATTAATAGTAAATAGGGTTGCCACAAAAATAAATTGTATTTTCACTAATTATATTAAACTGTCGAGGGTGCACTATAATTCACATGTATTGGAATTGTTATAAGAAAAATATTAAGAAGTAAATATGTTGGAAAAGTAAATGAAAATCGCTTATCAATTTAGGGTTTAGTCTTTAGTTTATAGTTTTAGTTATATTTTATTTATTTATAAATTATTATGCATCTATTCGATAGAAGCAAGTGTATTTTGCGGAATTCCATTATATACAATGAACATTAAGCTCAATTAGCTATATTCCACGAAATGCAGAAGACTGAAGATCTCATAAATTACACTGTACAGACTTTTCTGCTTTTCATGGAGTAGGTGTAGCAAATAAAGCTAAATATTCTTTATATATCTTTTTGAAATACATTGCCTAATTTATATTTTACGGTAAAAAAAGTCGTTTATATACTTGTAATTATATTTGCGTTTATATAGTTGGCAACCCTAGTCTATTGATACATTCTCTGCAGCTCGGAGCGCGTGTGAATGCAACAGGTCGGAGCGTTGAACCGACACAAAGCCTTTAACACCCGCCAAACTTAATTATGGCTTCACTTCAGCTCCAAACTCATTTTTATTCTACACCCACGCGCACAACCTCGATACAAACAAATAGAAAAAGAGAAAATAAATCTTAGGACTAGGCTTAAGGGTTGCTACTATCGCTACATTTAATAATGGCGTCCCAGAGTTATGCCCAAAACAATTTTGAATTGATCAACAGTTTTGTGCAGTTTTGTACCCTCGTAGCTTTAGTTTTAAGTTTCCGAATGTGGTTATCGCCATCATCTCACTACCGTGTAATTCTTATGTACGCATCAAAAGTGCCACCTATGGGCCTACTTGAATAAAGATATTTTTGACTTTTGACTTTTTGTGCCGTCAACAATTGTTCGAAGCGGAGGCGTTTTTTGACCCATATTGAAAAATTTTTGAAGTAAGCTCATTATAATATTGTTTTATTAAGCTGTCGATGACGATAACTTGCTAATTATTCGGTCAAAGCGTACCGTGAAGCATTTTTGACAGAAATTTCTCATTAAGATGATCTCAAAGGTAAAATCATTACGCTATAGTTTTGAGCAGTTTAATGGCGTCATAGTGCTAATCATTCGTTTAATGCGAACCAATTCCAAGATCAGGCAAGCCTCAGTTAGGTTCAGCGAACTTACTGGTATTTCCTAGATGCTGTTTTGTTAGAAGCTGTTTTTTTATTACATTTCAAGTTAGCCCTTGACTGCAGCTCTTAGACATGTGTCTAAGAGGGTAGCGAGCATACCTGTTAAGAGTACGGCAGTTACATCAACAAACCGTACCCCTAATCGGTTTCTATGCGAGATCGTACCAGAACGCTTAATCGCTCGCTGGCACTTCTTTGTTGAAGAATGCCACCAGACCAGACCAGTGAAAATTCAAAAACAATAAAATTCCTAAATTAAATAATAAATACATAAATATACTACGACAATACACACATCGTCATATAGCCCCAAAGTAAGAGTAGCTTGTGTTATGGGTACTGAGATGACTGAAGAATAATTTTAAGAGTAATATCGTAAACGTCCAGACACTGAAAAATATTCATGTTCATCATAGAAACATTTTCCGATGTGGGAATCGAACGCAAGGCCTTGGACTCAAAAAGCAGTGTCGCTGCCCACTGCGCCGATCGGCCGTCTTAAAATTCGTCGTAAAAATTGCCCCTACAAGGGCTAGAACCAGGCACCTCCGCTTATAAAACCGGCGCCTACCACCTTGCCACGAAGGTCGTCAATGTTATAGACACACAAGTGGATACGACGCAACAGGTCGGAAACGTCAAACCAACGTAAAGCCTTTAACACCCACGGGACTTAATTATGCATACAGCCCTCGTTTGTTTGAAACTACGTCCAAACCCAGTTTTGCTACATATTGCTTTTATTAAGTAAGCCCCCGCCAATATTTTAAATTGAAGAGTAAATTAACTTGTCACATTGAATTAATAACATACAGAATCCTCATTCAGCCATTATTGTATGCAGTGCATTGTGTCATAAAACAGTGTAAATACCCCGCGCACGTCTCAATTTACACCCGCGGAATGTTGCTAGCTCACAAACTTTTTCCCATTTTCACATTGTATGGTAAACGCTTAGAACATTAGAGATAAAATAATACTGTCAACGGCACGTATGAATTGTCTAACCGTTTGTCCGAGAAACCATTCAAAAGTGGAGGGTTGATGCTTCAATATTAGTCTTGTATGCGGTTTCTGCATGTTCTTATTCTGCGTCTAGTGATAAACGACTGTCTTAGCCGGGAGGTATCTTTGCATTGTTCGAGTTCATGTAGGACTGAAGTGTATCGAAAATTCACCCACTTTTCATTCAAAATACCCACCAACTCAATGTTCATGACATTGAGTTGGTGGGTATCAAATTGTAAATATCCTAATCAATTTAATAAAATATCTGGTAAATATGAATTGATAGTTATCAAAAGTTTAATTATTTACCCACTTTATAAATTTATTATAACACTAATCATTATTTTACAGCAGAGCAGCAGATTATTGGTATAAAAACATATTAACCCCCTTTAGTCGGGTAGCATATATTGCCTTGAATATTCTAAATTATAGAAATCTATTTATTTTAAGTCGCACCTAACGCTTTTGAAAAGTCATGTCAATCTACTTGAAGTAACTCTACCACTTATATTATTTATTTACAGACATACAGATTACACACCAAGCAATTAAATATTAACCTTTTTCCTTTATATCCGGCAACCATTGTTTTTTTCTTATCTATGATAGAGTTAACCACTGCACCAATTGAAAATGAAATTAGGATTTTTACATACCTTTTCTCCCGGAAAAGAAATACAGTTTAACAGACAAACAGATTACACACCAAGCGATTAAAAATTAGCTTTTTTCTTTTATATCCGGCAACCATTGTTTTTTTCTTATCTATGATAACGCTATCATGTGTTCAATAGTTGGTTAACCACTACACAAAATGAAAATAGGAATTTTACATACTTTTTATCCCAAAAAGATAGACAATTTAACAAGAGATTTCACACCAAGCGGTAAAAAATAGGCCTTTTTATCCTATATCCGGCAACCATTTTTAGCTTAATTACGTATAGCTTGTATCCTAGAGACGGACGTAGCAAAGTCAATTTTACGCCGGAAATGTTTTCCCGCAGATTTTTTTAATTAAAATTGAAAAAAAAACAGAAACATCGAAGTTTCTAGCAACAGCTAGTGTGATAGTACACTATGCAAAAAAAGACCAATAAAACACCAACAAACACTTTTAAAATTATCATAACATCAGTAGGGTTGCGGCCTGAAATTAAATTGGAATTTCTCTACCGCTAATCGGTTTGTAAGCGCTGGCTTACCAGAGCGAAGTTAAGCTGTACCTTCCCATTTAGCAACTCGTAGGTCCCTATTTCGTAGAGTCACTTGAATGAATGAATACATAATTGAATGAATAAATGATTGAATTAATGAATATACTGTTATTTAAGATATGTGGAATCACATGAGCACCAATAACAATGTTGGAGGTAAATTTGGCGGCCACTACATAGTGATCTCACCTGGGCGGCTCCGAATTCGTAAAAATAAAACGCTATGGATGCATCGTAAGTGGTACCATATCTATTATATACATACATATCACATATTGCAAAGCAGTAATCTTACTGAAATTCGGGCAAAGTTTTCATTGAAACCGTGCCTTAGAACGCACGTTAAGCGGCCGAGCAACATATACTAATGTTGGAGAAAGAATGTTTTTTAATAATAAATTTACTACGACAATCCATACATCGCTCTCTAGTCCCAAAGTAAGCGTAGCTTGTGTTATGGATACTATAGATGACGTATGAATATTTTTATGAATAATATAAATAAATACTTATAATATACATATACTGAAAAACATTCATGTTCATCACACTTGGACTCAGAAAGCAGGGTCAAGCATAAATTATTCCTTCTCCAATGTGCCAAGGTGTAAAGCATTAATTTGGCTAAGTATGATAATTATGATACGATGACGATACTTTAAAGGGATTTAAGGTTTACCAGTCTTAGTAGGTTTAAGGCGTAAATTAATTTAGCTTTAGTTTGTAATTTATTCTAATAGAAATAAAGTCACGAGATTAAACCTCACTTATTAAAAAAATATCTCATATTTTAGTATAATATAATGCGATATAATGTGCTAAGGTTATTCAATGAATTAGGTGGGTAGTGTTACTTGTTCGTAATAACCATAAAAGCGGTGTTGTATCGCAAGAACCCATTAACTTATTTGCAGCTAAACTAAATGTGTTTTTGATTGCTTGTCAGGTGAAGACCGCTGGACTCCAATTAGCGGGCAATCGATTGGTTGTCAAGGCGGGTGCTTTCACCGCTAACCACTTTACTTAATGCGTCTATTTATTTTATTAGTTTTTTAGTGTTAACTGTATACGACATGTATGTAGGTTTGGTTTTATTCGTTCAAAACTATTTTATTGCACAGTTTTTAAGAAAATTAAAGAAATATTCTTTTAAGTTAACGTAAGTAACGTAACTTCTAAATAAACAAACCTAAAACTATTGAATAAAACTTATAATATGTACCTAAGTTCTTACCTACTTTCGTACTTTTTACTTTAGTGAGTAAAATTATACGTTACTTTTATTGCTTTTTCGGACGCACAATGGGACCCAATTACCAAGCCTCGGTTTATCTGTCTGTCAGTGGACTGTATCACTTGAAGCGTTATAGCTGGTTATTTTCACAGAATTTTCCGGTATAGATTTACATACACACGAATACTGTTCTACACATTACCCTTCCGCAGTCAGGCAAATATTAAACAAAATTTAATTTATTGGCTTTTTCCCGATTAGATGAACAAGAAATGTTTGGTATTTTGCTCGCTTTTAATAATGGCAATACCTTTAGCGTTTTATCTTTAGTTTTTTTTTAAATTCTACTACAATTTAGCCCTTGATGGTATCCCATTTGATGGTAAAGCATGATGCCATCTAAGATGGTATGTATAACAGTTAAATTAAATCTATACCTCTACAACTTCTACACGGCATCTAAAACGCCTGGATTCTGAAACGCTAAATCGCTTTGCACTTTTGTCGGTAGGGTGGTTAGTACCTATTGCACGGTATCATCCTGTGGGAAACTCTGTCCTAAGCAATATAGTATTAATAAAAGAAAAAAGCTGTCTTAGAGCTGTATGTGGACTACGATCTTTAGAATAACTCGTAAACCTATATTCAAAAACATAATTATTTAAAACGGTAAGGTTAAAAAGGTAAGGAGAGTAGGTAACCTTGCCTCTATATGTTTTAAATACTTTTATTTAGAAAAGCTAGAAAACGAGGAGTTAGGCGAGAACAGATCTAAGAGGAAAAATAATACAGTCGTACTACCTCAAAAAAGGAGAATGTTCTCGAAAAGTTGCCATTGTATAATATGTTTAATATGTTTAATAAATTACTACGTAATTAATAATAGTAATACTTACGTTGTAATAGTGTCAATAATTCTAAAACCCGCATATATACTATATGCTAATACATAAATGTTTCTATAATGTCGTTGAAATATTTAAGTGATGACATAAAATAATATACACAGTAGAAATCTTAATCGTATTCTCCTGTAGTATATTATAGTGTATAACTGAGTTATATTTGAGTTTTCTAAGTAATGTCAAAGGTTTAATTTGAACTAAAAGGAAACCTCTAACATAAATGTAGCATTTGTCAATTGAAAGAGAAAATAAATCTTTAATTTTCCTGAAGTGAACGTTGGTCTTGATTACAATGTTAAATAGTAACGAATCACTAAAACAATCTATAAAATATTAAAAATGGGTTTTCTCCTCTTAGAAAAACAGCAAAAATTAAAAGATAGTAACGTTATTTCTAAATATCGTTCGTATTATACTAAACGTTGAAAAATAATAAAAATCCTATTAAAATCGAAGAATGTCATAACTTTAAGCTTCTGATACTCTTAGGAAATAAGAATATTTCAATTTAACTTGTATGACGTTTTAAATAACAAAAAACACTTACTTATCATAACTTTTTAAAGACAAATAATAAAGTATGTATCTAACAAGTAATTTCAATTACGTCAAAATTACTCCGACACTTAAAAGAGATAATTACGCCAATCATTTGCATGTGATTTCAATAGAATACGAGAGCAGAAGCGATGCCGGTCTCCTGCTGAGTTTTTCAGTCAGTTTTAGTTATTAATATAAGCCTTTGCTTCTGAACCTATCAAATAAATTAAATTGAAGTATAATTTTCAAGGCTAATGTTTGTAACATCTGCTCAGATTTTCAGTTAAAGACATTTGCAAGGATGATAATTTAGGCTGCTTTAATAAATGTAATGAATTTTATGACGACAAAAAAAATTATGTATTTTTGAATCGTCATTTTTATGCCTAGGACATAAATTCGAGCAATGAAGAGACATTTTTCTATCAAGATAGTGTAATCTTCAACGACCTGTGAATTCAAGTGGGAGGTCCTGGGTTCGTTTCCTGACAGGGGCAATTTGGGAATTTATAATTTCTGAATTTTCTCTGGTCTGGTCTGGTGGGAGGCTTTGGCCGTGGTTACCACCCTACGGACAAAGACAAAGACAAAGACGTGCCGCTAAGCGATTTAGTGTTCCGGTGCGATGTCGAGTAGATACAGATTAGGGGTATGACTTCCATATGATCCTATAGTTTATAAGATAACGAAAATTTTAAATTATGAAAATACGGGAGGAGTTTATGTCTATTAGTAACAGTTACAGCTAGTTTACTTTAAAATATTTTAAAATGTAAATGTCATCTGAACTCTTAAGTGGTGTGACTGTAATGTCGCTAATTGAAGAGCTACTTAGCAAGATGTTGAAACAAATCTGAAGTCTGATTTAATTACAGTAGCTGTCATTATATTTAATTTCTTTCCTACTATCTGCGCTGAGAACTCTTTTTGAGTTTTTTTTAAATAAATTATTCTCAATAATTTCAGTTTTTCGGCTTAATTTTTAAAAGAACCCGTTACCCTGACCGGTAAGGGTGACCATCTCCAGAGAGAATTTCTAAATATGCGGTGAAATTAATACAGGTGCACTCTCTTTTCTGTAACTCTCATAGTCTGTAGGTACGGCAGCTCCAACGCGATGGGAAAGAGATCCAGTCCAGAATCAACAGCTTAACCTGCTTTCCATTGCACGGGGGGAACCCCCACTTTCCAAACTCTAATCATCCGGTGAACATGCTAACCACTAGACAGAATAGTGTATGTCTCCTAAAATATGTGCCACGGCGTAAATTATTGGTTATATCCATCTTATTATCATCCTTACTATCAACCCTTTGCTGGGCCACTACAGGACACGGAATCCTCACAGAATGAGGAGGTTTTAGGCCACAGTCTACCACGCTGGCCAAGTGCAGAATAGTAGACTTCGCACGCTTTTGAGAACATTATGGAGAACTGCAGGTTTCTTCACTATATGTGTTTTATAATTGCTAAATTTTAAAACGCCCATTACCCTGAAAATTAGAGGTAGGAATAGAGGTAGGTAGAGCTAGGAATCATATTCGGTCCCTCCGAAAGAAAAAAAGCCGAGACTGAAGTGTTAACCACTAGGCTATTACTGCTTTCTTTCTCCAACTATAGTAAAATCCATATAAATCAAGTAGAAATGAAATCGAAATATATTTTGTCACCTCTTACAACACCCACCTATGCCACGCGGCACAAAAAATGTTTCGTTTAGATAATAGCAATTCGATTTGGTTTGTGATTTACTACACTATAAAAACTTAAAACCTTACTACGAAATAACTCTTTTCACCAATGTGATGTCATGATGTCTCAGGTAGTTGGAAATATAAACTGACAATGTATTGTTATGTGAAACGGATTCACATTAATGTAATCCGTAACTCACAATATGTAGACGAGCGTAAATTTCAGGCCTAAAAGGGTAACAAAGAAAAAGGAGCGAAAAGAAATAAATAATTCGATCCATTGTACTCGCATTACGGTAAGCTCAAGGATCTATTATCGTTACGAAACCATCCAACCAAGCTGTTACCTTCTTTCTATTTAAGAAGTATCACCAGAATCTTGAGATATTTAATGGTTTTTAGAAGATATTTTGTTAGTTCATTGAATAAATTTTAAATATTTTTTATATATGTTCGCAATAACCTTTGTTTCCAAGGTAACCAGCATTTTTTCTTTGGTTCAATAGATAGAAGCCAGGACGAAGAAAAGAAGCGGTAAACCTCACTCAAGGTTATCGCCATCATCTCACTACCATGTACTCATTTTTCATGTAATGTACGCATCATAAGTGCCAACTATTGGTCTACTTGAATAAAGATATTTTTGACTTCTTTTCGTTGCATCTTCATTGTATTAGTGATATTTAAATAATCATAAAATAGCTTTAATTTGACTATAGATAATTCAGATTTGATGACCCGCATATCTAGAAGAAATTACTCTCCCTTACTTTTAAAACCATAGCATAGCTGCGGTAAATTAGAAGAATAGGTTGATTAAGAATCGGTATTTGTAAAACTATTGCCGTTACGCTATATTAGTATTTTGGTGCTGTCATGTAAAAAGGACAATTTTCGGTAATCTAGGTTGATTTTCTATAGTAGTTAGCTTTCCAAGAAAAATAAATCATAACAGCATGTCCACACTAGACAATAATTAAAAATATTGCTCTGGAGGCATTACCCAGGGAGAAAATAGTGCAGTATGGGCCCACCTTTCCACCACCAAATCCCTTCCCAATCCCACCTTTGATATCCTCTCTTAGTTTACAAGTTTTCCAAACTGTTAACATTTAACAAATCTGGTGGCAATGTGGCTAAACCCTATCGATAACTCATTACGAAAACACCTTCGTAAGTGTTGCCTTAATAAAAGCTCTTTTCCACTTTTCCACATTTAATTCTGAAACTACACGGAAATAGGCATAACATTCTTAGCTCTATGAAAATATGCAGGCTATTTGGTGTAACGAAGCCCCTTGTAAAGAAGTGCTTGCTTGCATTTTGTTTCTTCAGGCAATACAATTATATATTTTTTGACTGTAGTGTTTAGATTTTTTTTTTCTTAAACAAAAATAAATGAAAAAAAGTAAATTGATATGCGGGTACGCAAAGGGGTTTCACGCAATAAGAAAGCGTAATGCCGTTTACCGTGACGGCATTCGACTTTCAAGGCAATAAATGTTTCACAACAAAAATTTATTTCACTTTATTTTTTCTATAATTGGAAAATCAATATAGCTTTAAAAATATAGTTAGTCAGTTTATAAATATGTTAACTTAAAGCTAATAACAGATTTTCACAGGTTTGCCCATGCATTTAATTTATGCATTCATCTTAAATAACTCCATGCAAATAATGGACTGAAACCTTAAACTATACTTTGACAGACTCGTTCATTACAAGTTAAAACGATATAAACTCTGCGAGCAACAAACCGAGTAATCTCAAATGCATTAAACTTTTATGACCTCTGACAAGTAGCTACATTTGATGTGGAATGAATTTATGTTTATTCGAAGTTTAAAAATTCAAAACACAGAACGGTATTAATATTCCGTGATTCATACGCAGATCTGAAAAAGTTCTGCACGAATTTTAACATAACCATACAAAAATTATTTATTTAGATATAAATAAACAATATTTTGATACTATATATTTGATGTTGTACTATGTATTTTCTTAATATTGCATTTTTGTTATTAGGATTTAACATATTCCTGAACTTTAAACTAGCAAAGAAAATCCGCTAAAATAACAAAAAGAAAAAATATCCAAAAAAGTATGAATACTAACCGCAGAAACATTATATTTAGAATAGCTAGTTCATTGGGAAAATTCCTCTCCTCTCCCCGAGACCCTCATACGGTCGGCGAAACTAGTTCCGATTTGTAACGGACCCTAGTGCAATCGTAGCATCTCGTAGCAATATGCTACGTACAACTTGTGGCAGCACTGCACCCTCAGAGTAACGTTTACAACCTGAAACATGATAGCTTTCGCGAATCTAAACATTACAACTTCATTCCAAAATAAATCTTATGTTTTTCATGTTAGAGTTGCAAACTCTGCTCTGCAGATTTTTATTTTACAAATCCAAAAGCATTACAAACTTTAGAATCGTGGTCAATTTTGAACTTTAATTCAGTCATGATTAGTTCTTGTTCACTCCGTGGCCAGTACATAAGACCTATCTGTATCCAACATAGTTGGATACTACGTGATATAAAGGCAAGTGACTCCTGTCTTTTATCAAAAGTCTTTTATCTGCATCTTAAAATGCTCGGCTCTGAACGAAGCTAGAGAACGAAGCATCGTCACTCATCCTGGTGAGCACGCCCTTTTGGTAAACGGTAATCCGGCGGAATCACGGCGAGAACGGGACGTTAAAATTAAAAAAGTCAAAATTCTAAATGTATTTATTTCAAGTATGTATTTTTTATTAGTAGTGAATAGAAAGGAGAAGACATTTCGTGCCCACCCCACATAGCGTGGGATAAGGAAAAGAATAACGAGGTTTCTTTTATTATTTCTTTAGAAACTTCTGTCTATTTATAGTGACTCTACGACTATTACGACTCTACAGAAGACAGATTCTACAGAGAAGAAGCCAGTTTAAAAATCAGCAGTTGCTCATTCTAATTTCAATATTTAAAAATGTAACAATCATTATTCTATACCGCGGAATATAAGAGCAGATTTGACAGCTTCCAAGCAACCATTTCGAATGAATAAAAAAAAATTCACCAATTGTATACACATTGTTTAAACGAATGCATTTTAGTTCTAAAGTTACTTCCGGAAAAATATTTTAAAAGCAGAAGTGCTTTTACTCAATGTATTAGTTTTGTCCGTCAAAGGCATTCGTGAGGCTTAAATAATCGATCGCTCATGAAGGTGGCGCCATCACAGCCAAGTCATGTATGTGCACTATGTAGCATGTCTAGGAATCACAAAGGAGAAATTGCCCGCTCATCCCTTATGTCTCCTCAAACGTCCAGTCATTCATTGTTAAAGAGCTGTTCGTTTACATATTGTAAAAGCTTTATGCATTTCCATATTGTGATATTATTGTATATTGACTTCTTAATACTATAATTGAAATTGTATCTTACCAAAAAGGGTAAAAAAAATAAACAACAAATAATAATCGAATAAATTAAAAAAAAATTAAGACGAAATTATTCTCATCGAAAGAATCGATCTTATAATTGCACTAAATACGTGAAACTGAAATTTCTTTACACCATATATTAATAGCAGTCAAATAGACTCGCATCAAACTTGAGGAAACAACTATTTAACTAGATTGCATAAATACCGAAACATGGATCCAAATATTGCATCAGAACTAACGTATTTGCAAACTTCAACTGAATATGACTCTATGCGGTACATATACTTACGACAACTTACAAAGACCGAACCAGATATTAATCTACGCTCAGACGATGTTCTTTAAAGCCCACCCTCAGTGGGAGGGATGGGGGGCAAGCAACAGGTGCCCGGAGCGTTGCCAAGAGTAAGGGATGATCCGAAGAGTCCCGGGCGAAATTTAATTATTGTCTCCGCTCAGACCAATATACCTCAACATTGAATTTATTATTTTATCATTGTTTATATTAATACAAGTTTGGTTTACGTTGACAATGTTTACTAATTAAAATGTTATATTATATCGTTATCTACCCTGAATAAGGCCGCGTCATAAGCTTTCTACCCAAAAATTAATTTATGCATCAAAGTAGTAGAACTGTGTAAGTAGTAGAACAAAAAATAGTAATTTAGGATTAAATTTTTTTTATGCCTTTACAGACTACAGGAGGCAAGAGAAGGTGACGTGAGTGAGAACGTGTTTAGTGTCTTTCTGTTATCTGTCTTACCTCGCCTTACTTATGCGATGCTCAGTCCGATGACGGATTCGAACGGCGGCGACCAAGGATGCATGCCTCTGAGCGGGCAACTGACTATTCTCAGTGTAAATGGCTAGCACTTTTGCAGCCTCCGCTTGCCACGGCTACGTACTGAAGCCTCCACATGTGGCAGTCGTGATACCGTCGATGCGGCTTTAAGAACTGTTAGTTATTTTCATATTTCAAAATGTGTAAGTTTAAGTTAAGCGGTGATAGCTGAGTTCGATGCCCGGCACATACCTCTTAATTTTTCGAATTAGAATGTGCCCTTTTATCATATCAACCCATTACCGGCCCACTATTGGGTACAGGTCTCTTCCCACAGTGAAAAGTGCCCTAAATTCCCTGGTATGAACCTAAAAGTAAAAATGTCTAGTCCTAACCAAAACGGCACTCGCCCTGCCCACACAAATCTAAAGCTCATCAATAATACATGCTTTATTAACGCACCTATTTTACAACAAGTATGCAATATATCATTGTCAAGCTCTAGTTTTCCGAAACCCTGACCCTGAGTTATACTAAAAAAAAAAAAAATTATTGTGGCAACATGATTACATTTAGTAATACACAAACAAAAAGTATGGACGGTCTCTGCTGCCTAATTTAGGTAACCCTGTGCTATAGGTATCAGCGACCTAGCCTCCTTAATATTGATTAAGTACTAAAATAACAAAATCAGTGCATTCTTAATTAACTAATTTACTTTATTTGTGTGTGTGCGCGTGTGTGTGTGTGATTGCGTATTGGTGAGTGCGAGTATGTGAGTGTGGTGTGTATGTGTGTGTGGCGTATGTGTGTGTGTAATTAGTGAACACTTTTTTGCAATTAAATTTATTCATTTTATGTAAGGAAAGCGTTTTATTTCACTTCCTTCTTTGTCAATCTCGCTTAACATTTCCATAAGTTAACAGTAGATAGCAACGTCATGTTATATCTACAAAATACTTTCGAAAAGTAACATTCGCGTATATTCAATATATTATAATAGTCACTACGATTTTACCCCTCGATGCCCATAACGATATCACTCAGAGACTCGCGAGCGACCCATTAGGCTCAAATCGACTATTGACGTGATAAAATCACAGTCTGGCACCACAGAAATAAGAGCAATAATATCCTGAATATTGTTTCAGTCATCAGTTATTTATGTGGATAGGTACTAAAGGCACAAAAACACTATAAACATTATATCTAAAACAGAATCATTCTTCTATTTTTTTTTTCTTCAGGCCAGAACTCCAAACTTAGGGACAGGTCATTGCACCGGGCTGAAACAGAAAGTACGTAAGATCCAAAGTCCTTTCCCATTAGCCTTCAGTTAATCCACTTATTTTTGTTTTTTTTTTATGTATATAGAAGAGAGCTTGACTGTAATCACACCTGATGGTAAGTGATGATGATATTACTGAGGATTCATAAATAACTTATATCAAACTCTTTCAAGTAATATTAAGAAGAACAAGAATAAGCGAGACTCGCTTTCCTTTTTCTAAAAATTTATGAAACCATAAATAGTACAGTCCTGAGTACAGTCGTCTTTCATAAGATGCAACCCTTACACAGGCGCATTAGAGGGGATGATCTGTCTGCAACGAACACACAACGGATTCTGCTTTGTGCTTGCATCTAGGAACGGTATTGCTTCACATACCTACGATTGTATAAAACTTTTACGTTTTATTTTTACTGTTATATAAAGTAGATTTATTTCTAATAATCTTAAAGATATTTTAGTAAAAGCATGTTTTTTTTTACTGTAGCTCAATCAACCAAAAATTCAAAATAAAATCATTTATTCAAAAAAACCCATTAAAAGTGCATACGAATAATTCGGTGTAGCAACACTCCTTAACTTAAAACTAAGGCTTTAAGTTCCGAGTACATCTTGTTCTTCTCAGAAACTCACAGTAAACTTAGAGAGTTATTATTTATGGTATCATCATCTAAATGTCAAAAGTTTATCAACTGTCTATTCAGTGAAATTGTGACATGAAAATTCGTAGACTTGGCGTCGAAATGTTAAATACAATTCAGAGTTCGTCTATTCTCGTCGTCAAATTTGACACCTCTTTCCAGAGTAACTGTAAATTTAAATGGTGGATTCAAGTAAAGTGTTCTGAATATTTGGCTAATAATAACATTTATGTATAGAAACTGACCTTTGAATATTGTAAGGGCAAATTATTTCTACTTGAAAGGTTCAGATATTATAGGAAAGCCGGAGATATACAGGACCGCTTTTTGAAAGGCTACAGTTTTAAGTAAACTTTTCAAAACCAAAGACTATCAAAATGTTACAGTCAAAAATACACGAATTGGTTTTTTTGAAAAGGTTTTCTTAAATTACAGGCTATTCGGTACTAGAGTAAAAGTAAAAGTTTCTGTACTGGTTTTCTTTATTAGTTATTTTAAAAACAGTCTTTACTCATATTATAAATGCGAAAGGGGGTTTGTTTTTGTGTTTGTTTGATTTTTTGTTTTTGTTCTCTCTTTAACCTGACTAAGCAACCAATCTGACTTAATTTTCCGAATAGAGTTAGTTGAAAGGACTGAGAGTAGCATAAGCTACTTTTTATCCCATGAAAACAAACGCCTCCCAAGGGATCTGTAAAAAATCGTAATAAATGCGGACGAAGAACTGTGGCAACTCATTAAAATATGGACCTTTAAGTAGATAGAAACTGAAATGTTTCCTACCAGATGGGGCTAATATTCGATAAGACCAAAAACAATGCATATATTATCTTGAGCATCAACAACAGAGGGGTCGCGACCTTAATTGGCAAAGCACTTGAACCATGACAGAAAGAGAAATGTACTTTTAAAAATAATCAAATTTTAGTGGCACAAAAACCCAATGAAAATTCGAGGTGAATGAAAAGAAATATAAATCGATTCGTTTTATTTTTGGTTATTAAATAGTCTTCTTAAAAATGTAGACGACATTTAAAGCAAAGCTAAAGTTTAAGTATTCTAAAAGCATAAAATGCATTTTTGAAACGTCAAGCCTGTTTTTATAGTGACTTCGGAAGGCGGATTTAAAACTTCTGTCATAAACATTAAATAATTTAATTTTAAGGTACGGAACCATTGGTATGCGAGGAATTTGCACTTGCCGAATTTATTTGCAAATCAATCAATGTATAAACCATGTAGGTATAACTTGTGATAAAATCATTGATTACTTAATTCTTATACATTTGTGTCGATTAAATGTCTAAAAAATGTGGTATCCTTTGCCAGGAAAGGAAAATTAGAAAAGACAGCTCTGTTTAAAGACCTGTCAATTAAGGTAAGTTTTTAAATTTGGGCACAACAGGACCTTCACCGTGGTGTTTCAGTAGTCAGCCTTCCTTAAATTTACATGTAAACTTCTTAAAAACGATCAGTCAGTCAAGGTTTTTGGATTATTGAATTAAGTTTACTTAATATAATATTTTGCATTAGAAGCGATTGAAACCTCAGTGCACAGCTGCCATCGTCGTATAACAATAGAGGGTGCTCTATTGTGCGACCAACGTGCGGAAATATTGTATCCTGGCAAGACTGCCACCGTGTAATTGTACATATTACTTTTCTATCTTTTTATTAACATTGTTAATGATTTCTATACTGAGTTGGTACTTAACACATGCATTTCGCAATATTGTCTAGTATTAATAGATAGTTTTGAATCCTAAGATTGGCTCATGAGTTATTTGTTATGTTGGTATTTCCTGTATAGTAATAATTGACGGACCAATCAGATGACCTGATCCTAAGGGTAAAACCGTCGCCTAAAAACGAAGAAACACTTAGCATGGCATACAAGAAATATGTCCTAAAAAGTCAACGCCCTTCAGACCGGAACACTGCAATACTGCTTGGCGACAGAAATAAGATGGCAGTAGTAGTTACTTCCTCGTACGTGCTCTGTCACAATGTATTATTACTTTTTATTTGTACAACATATGAAGTAAAGAAATTATACAATAACAAAATATAAAAGACGGCCTTATCGCTAAATTTAATGTAGAGTTCTACTACTTCACAAACATAATGATATTAATGACGCAAAGAAAAATAGTAAACCGACACTCTGAAGTTAGCTATAGTCAACAATTTTGTTTTCCAATAAAAGGTTTGACACTGTACACTTTGAATTGTCAAAGTCTGGCTCATTCCGGTAATTGATTCAACTGTACAAACAAAAATCTCAAATTTTAATGATGAAACTTGGTTTTCCGATAATGAGATAACTAGATAATATGTTATAATAAATCTTTCAATGTATTAAATACCTTTTTCTATTGTTAGAGTAGTTTTTTTTACAACCGAAAGATAAAGATTTTTCAAAAGATTTTTTGATTGCTAACCATAACAGGTGGTGTTATCATTTTCGCCAAGCTGTTGTGGGTTTTATGACAACTTTGTGAGTACTGTTACTTCTATTGGATATATACAGGTGCTACTTTTTTATCACATTTCATGGTATACATTTAACGCTTTCAACTGCGAAAATTTACAACCACACGTCCACACCACAGGTATCTTCTAAAATGCACTCTCTACCCACGTTTCGCCCCTCAGTAGATGTTTATTTTACATTACTCAATTTATAAAAAGTTGTGTTCCATCCTTACTAATATTATAAATAGAAACTGTGTATGATTGTTTGTCCTTACTTTACGCCCTAGCTAAACAACGAATCCACTTGATTTTTAACACGGAGCTAGTTGAAAGCTGATTGAGAGCAACATAGGCTACTATTAAAGTCGTAAAAATGTACTCTCATGAAAAATGTGGGCTACAGCTAGTTGTAGTATATACTGTAATACGCCATCAGCATAGGATATCCTTTTTCAACAATATTTAATGCCTTGTATTTGTATCGGAGGTTAAAATATTATTGAATTCCTAGTCGTTAAGAAGTGTTGTTTAATTTGCGTGTCAGCTGAACTTTGATGGCCAGACAAAATCCGGGGTAAATTTCAAGCTCCTCGTTACAGCTAATAGTGGTTTTAAAATTTACGAACGTTCCATTAAACTTTTAAACCGCTTGCGTCGAGTTTAAATTAAAGTATCGAGTTTTTATGCCGGCGCTGTATGGTTAACAAAATACCAGTGATATTCTCTTGAACAACTTTTATTTGTCTCTACTTGGAATAAAAACTGTTAAAACTAAAGCAAGCTTTCATTAGTTGCTAATAAAAAAGTTACACGTCACGTAAAAAGGTATACATTTACAGAAATCAAACGAGACAACAAGATATGGTAATTATATGGTATAGTCGACCAACGTATTCATTAGACCATTGAACCAGAGTATTTACTGAAAGGAATCCCAAACTGTATTCAGTAGCGTAATTTCAGAGCTTTGTAATCTAAGCCACGCTAAATGATATTTTGTAAAGCCATCAGCACTACATAACTATGTCATATTTACTATTTAATTTAATTACTTTAAAACAGAAACTGGTTACTTTACTTACTGGTTTCTTTAAAACAGAAATAACTTTAAAACAGGTTTGAACCATGACGCAGACTAAAATTTATTGAAACAGCACTCCGTTTAATTAGGTATCTAGCCTAGATACATTTCTGAGAATCAATATATCAGAATTTACTTATATGTTACAGGAATAATAGCAGTTAATCTGGAACATAAAGCCGCCACAAGATCACCGATTGGCTGAATATCACTTACTAGGTACAATGCTTGCCAATATCCTAGGCTGTATATTGTATACCTATTGTTTTAATAGATTTTGACACACAGAACAGATAGTTGTAGGCACGTAATAAGAAGCGGTGATAGCCCAGTGGGTAGGACCTCGACTTCACTTTAGGGGGGGCCGAGTTCGAATCCCAGCACGCCCATCTAACTTTTCTAAGTTATGTGTGTTTTAAGTATTATTCATTGAAACTTAGCATTAAATAATTGTACTTTTAAAGGTTTATATGAACAGACTGATAATTAACTGTAAATAATTTATAGGAATGACTTTTTAGAGGAAACCTGCATGCCTGAAAGTTCTCGGTAATATTATAAAAGAAGTTCACCAATCCGCACTGGGCCAGCGTGGTAGACTATGGCCTTAACCCCTTCTCATTGTGGGAGAAGACCGGTGCGCTGTAGTGGTGGGCTGTAATGGCGGGTTGATATGACGTAATAATATTGTCAGAACGGTTTATCTATTAAAATATAGATAGATAGATATGTCACCGTAAAATTATAAATACGGTTAGATTATAATCTGGAAAGATATTGAACCGTAAGATGCAAGGACGACCCATTAGAACTCAAAGGACTTTTTTATGCTCTAACCTGTAACTACTTTAATAAAATGTAAGAAACAATTTACGTTGATAGAAAATCTACCGAAGAATAATGCGTAACGGTTCAGAAACTTTTGTCGGTTAAAAACCTCGCGAGATAGATTAAAATAAATAATAACCTAACGTTGTTTACAATTTAACTGTCACGGTAACAAAGTGTGTACGTTATTGCAAAAAAATCCCTTTTAAAAAACACAAGACAGTAATATATTTTCACAAACATTGGTCAGCAATGGCCGTGTTATTGCTAAAGCAATATCCTTCATACAACCCTTGGGAAAAGTAGAGTTTTATGATTGCAGAGGGTAGTGGCGCAATTTACAATGCATACTTTAGATAATCATACTGTACAAGCTATATTATAAAATAACTAGCGGACCCCAGCGCCATCTGTCGGGCTGATTTGTGAATCCAAACCATCCAGGGTGCCACCCAAACGCATACCAAAAATTCATTCAAATCGGTACAGCCGTTTAGGAGAAGTTCAGTGACATACACACGCACACAAAAAAATGTAAATATAAAGATAATAAAATCTATCGGTAAAATCTGCCTTCCGAACCGGTGGTAGAGTCACTACACACACACACAGACTTGACGTTTCAAAAGTGCTTATATTAGGCCTACTTGAAATAAATGAATTTAGATTTTTTTTTTAAATGATAAATATGCACGAGTAGCTAACTATATTATATAAATATAATACTATATTATAAAAATTAATTAATTATTACTAGCTAAAATAGTCAATATAAATTGGTTAGGTTGTCTTTTCGAAATTCAAAATTAGGAATGACATTGCCAATTGAAGAAATCGGCAACGTAATGTGACGATCCAAATAATTAAAAAGGTAAACCGGTATTTGAGGTAGTAAGGAGTATGAGGAGCACATAAAATGAAATATCGAGGTAGTCTAATAGGAAGCCACTTTAGACGAGCGCGGTATTGCGGTGAATACGAGTATGTTCGACTTTCTAAGGCAAAATGTAAATATAATATAAAAAATGCTCATACTTGTTTAGAGACTTCTCACTAAGATCTGTGTAGCTAATGCATTAAACATTTAATAGGTAAAGGAATGTTACAGGTTACAGAATACTTTCTTTTTAATTTTAAGGAGATGTTTCTGACAACTAATAGCAGCAAATAGGTGCCTGCTGTCCTAGTAACCTGGCGACTAGTTCTTCCTTACTTATTCAATAAGCATTCAAAATGTGCCTATTCGTTTCTTTGTTGCCTATGTGGGCCTCAACTGCTGCACCGATTTTGATGAAATTTGACACAGAAAGATAGCTCACACCGTGCCGACGGGCATAGGAAAACAAATTGTTCGTGCGCCATTTTTTAAAAACAAAGAACAAAACGCAGACCATATTGTGGGACATGAAATTCTTATTAAAAAACCAGTTATAAATAACGATGAAACGAACGCAAGCAATAATATGTAAAAACCCCTTTTCTTGTCATAGTGCCTTTTGAAGTCTTATAATAAATCTTTTCTTACATCCATTTTATAATTATCGTATAAATTTACGCAAGTTATAAAAAAACATTATAAAAATCTTGTCAATCACAGTCATATATAGCTACACATTATTAAATATTTAATTGGTAAACATTACTAAATTGGTAATTTAAAAAAAAGTGGTTGGTTTTCCGGACTTATTTTAACATACTCGTTTTTGGAAGGCCTAATTTACGGTAGTATCTCAGATATAACTGCGTGATTGTAGCAATTGCGTATGAGGATCTTTTCTCCACAGTTATGACGCTTCTGTATTAGGTATTTCAATATAACATGATGCAGCGGAATTCTGCCGCGATTTTCTGCTCAGACTTGTCGCTAGCCAGACTCGTTCACGTTATATGGAGCCATTTCTTAAAATATGAAATTCTACGAAGTACAATAGAGACGTTCACATCATAACCACGGTGTTTGAGCAAGCATTTCCTTGCTGTTGTATTCCACAGACGAGAAATGTCTTTTAAGAAGTTCTTATAATATTACGGATGCGTATTATGCAAATTGTAATACCTCTTGTACCCCTTATAGGCAATATCTGAAATGCATGTTGAAATTCATCTCATTTCAACTCATTCAGCATTAATACAGCTTTTTAAAATTACAGTTTATCATACACAGTACACATATCTTGCATAACTAACAAAGATTTGTGTAATGAAAATGAGCACGACAAAATAGGTACATTAAATGTAGCCTCATTACGTGAAAACGAATCAATCTATTTATACGAAATTAAGTTATGACAAAATAAAAACAATTTTCATCATTACATCAACCCATTAACTGCCCACTACAGAGCACGGGTCTCCTCCCACAAGCAGGGGTAAGGCCGTAGTCCACCACGCTGGCCCAGTGCGGATTGGTGGACTCGACACGCAGTTGAGAACATTATGCAGAATTCTCAGGCATGTAGGTTACCTCACGATGTTTTCCTTCACCGTTGAAGCAAGTGATATTTTAATTACTTTACTATTACTCCGCATAGTTAATGAATTCCTGGTATCGATTTTTACACTTCTTCCTTTTAGATAGGATAGAAACCCTGCGAAATTGAGACAGAATCACGTTCCTGTCTGATCCTTCACGTCCCATATCGCTTAGGTAGACATATACATAAGTTGTAGCGCAATACTTGAAGCATCAAGCGCCAATTACTTGAAGCATCCATCCATCTTACTTGACCGACTGTAGGTACATATGTACATCATACAGTATGTTTTACAAATACACAAGTACCTATTATGATAAACTTACTAGCTTCTGCCCGTGACTTCGTCTGCGTGGACTTAAGAATTGGGTCCAAAAATAAATGAAAAACGTGAAAGAAATGAAAAATGAAATATAATTCACACCCGTTTTATCGCTTGCGCTGTAATAGAGAAAAATAGCAACAGTTTTGCGTTTCAGCTATTGATATCCTACTAAAATTGAAAATCATTTAAATATACATTTATAATCTTACATACATTTGCATTTCACCGATCGATTTTTTCTAAGTAACTCTAATTTATATTTAAAAAAAAAAAAATTATATTTTTTTCATCTGTGAAGTGCCAGTTTACAAGTCCCTTATACTTTACGTTCCGCCGAATCGATCTCGTAAATCTAGATGGCGCCTAACGTAGTTAGTCATCACTGAGTTCGTGAAACGTTTTTTTTCTCTAGAAATCTAGGCAATCGAATAAGGCGATTCCTAGGTTCAGTAAAAATGACCATAAGGCATGTAGTTTTTCCCACGATATTGTCCTTCGCCATTAAAGCAAGTAATATCTATTTATTAAGTTAGTAATTGTAAATATAACTTAGTGTAGCGTACACTGCAGTAATTCAGCGTCCATTTTTACGAAAATTATGATTAGTTTTATTTTTCCAGTACGAGGGAAACCGTATTTATTAATGACACTTTAAAGACAAAGCAGTGTATAATAACAGGAAATATGAGAAAGGTGTCGGATTCAAACAATTCAAATTTACTTCAAAGCTTTTTATAACTCGGAGAGTTATTACCGAAAAACACGCGCAATTTTGGGATCTTTTAAAGGAAAGATTTTGTTGTTTGAAATCAACAAGCGTCCTTTTATGGTCCCGTCTCAGCATCCCAGCCTTGATTATATAGGCATTTAGCATTTAATAAGGCTTTATTTATTCTCAATATCGTATTAAAAATACTGAACAAACCAATATGTTGATCGAACTTGCTTAATTACGGGACATATTTTTGTCATTGGGACCTAAAAAATTTGTAATGTTTTAGCTTAGGTTTAACCATCCGAATATAACGCAAATGTGAATATCACCTACCTACCTAGATACCTTACAATAATAAGCAATCAAGGCAAAACACGAAAGCTCTAGAGTAACACTCGCTAGATAACGTCTTGCCGACGTAATTTCTTCGCACCAAAATCAAAAGTCAACCACCTCTCATTTATTCCAGCGATGAAATTGCGATACTACTCCCTAGAAAGTCTGGTGCTAGGTGCCATCCAGCGTTCCAGCATCCCTAAACGATACCTACGAGTAAAATTTTTTGATTGGTTTAAGGTTGCGTAAATGTATTGAAACAACCTTTATTATTATTATTAAATTGCTGTAAATTGTCAAATTTCTTTACTTTTCAAAAGAGCCTGAAGAATATTGACCTTATATTATTCTATTTTACAAATATCTGATGGTCATTTATGGGCATGCTACCCGAAAAGCTGGCTATTGCCACTTTGTATGGCTAGACTATTAATAAGCATTTGGGCTACGGATTATAATATTAATTAAATATGCATTGTTTTGATTGGTAGTTGTTTTATGTTAATTTTAAAATAAATCACAAAGCTCGCACTGTTCAACGTTTAACACATGAACTCGTGACATGCCCTCCGGGGTCTAATTACCATGCATAATACGAGAACAATGATGTGAAACAGTTCATACTCACTAACAATACTATACATCTATTTCGAATAACTAATTTGCAGTGAAATTCTATTAACAGATTAGTGATAAACAAATAAGGTAAATACCTACTAAAAAAGTTTCCATAATATGAAGGCCACAAAAAAAAAGGGTCACTACAAAATAATATAGTATTTTGTCAAGTTAGTCAAGCGCGCGTTATGTCAGAAATAACTATAACAATTAGCACAATTTCAAAATACGTAGGTATACAGATTGTATTTTTCATCATGTTTATTTAAATTCAGTTCGTTTTAATAATAATTATTTGTTTTATTACTTTTTTATTTGTTTCCAAACATAATAAATACTTAACCCTATAGGGTACGGAATATAAAAATAAACGCTTAAAAATAAATTAAGCGTGTTTTAGAAAGGTTACAAAACCGTTCGTCCGATATTTCCTAATGATTAATAAACTATTTAAATAGCAAAGTAATTTTAAATCTAGGAGATTCAGAGCTAGGAGCCCAATTCAATAAGAATAGAATAAATTAGCGGTAGCGAAAATATTTCTTAGTTTTCTGGAAAAAATCACGATCTATCCAATTACCCTGAAATATATATATCCTTCTCTTGGTTTAGAATAATTCGCTTACTAAACCTTCGCATGTTGAACCAATGTCCCAGCGAAAGCTTTAAAGGGTTTGGTATTTCTCAGAGAGTAGAAACAAAATAATTACAATTAATCGTCACAACACTAATTAGAAGGCAATTAGGAACGTTCATATAATTAAGTTATGAATTATTGGTTGATTATTTGTACAGCAGAAAC
Organism: Pararge aegeria; assembly: GCF_905163445.1. Lineage (NCBI taxonomy): Eukaryota > Metazoa > Arthropoda > Insecta > Lepidoptera > Nymphalidae > Pararge > Pararge aegeria. The sequence goes on from NC_053183.1 coordinate 5,409,777, forward strand.
ATGAATTTATTACTTCAATTACTTACAATTACTTCAAAAAAAATAATAAACATTCAAATAAATCCTTATAAAATCTGGTATTGGAGCATCGCGGTGGTATGTTCCAAAACCATCTTTCCTTTGCGAGTGAAGTGTTTCAGTAGGACGTTAATGGGCCGATAAAGACTGGTATCATCCCGGTGATAACTTCGTTCGCCAACTTAAACCTAAAGCTACGAGGATTCCAAACGCGCCTCGGTCTAAGAAGAGCCCACAACAAACTTAACCGAATTTTTTTTTTGTTATCACCATCTCACAGTAAATTAATATTAAGCTATGAAGTTAAAGCAATAAATACAGTTAAACCCAAGCTTTACACACATAACATACGTGGTGACATTAATATTGAAATGTGTGGCGCAATTAAAAAAATATTTTGTTCTTTCTTTCTTTCTTAACGCGTACAAGGAACGCGGGCAACAGCTAGTTATTTATATGTGGGCCCCACTGAAGTTTAGCATCTAACGTTATGTCTAAAAGACATAACAACCGCTTTAAGGATTCATATGTGAGCCAATTCCTCATAATGGTTGGTTAAAGAAATCACTATAAGTGATAAGGCCGCCTTTGTTACACAAATTTAATTGACTTGTACCTTTGATCTCTTTTTTTTTTGTGTGCAATAAATTGTTTTTGATTGAAAGTAGATTCTACCAAATCCAATTCCTAATTATTAAGTTATACAATTGTTTTTACTTGTTCGACATTCGGTAACGTGAATTTAATAATCTTCGTTTTTTTCCGTTAAGAGCTAAGTTATTAGCTTCAAACTATTCAATTATTGTCAAAAGTCAGTGATAGTAACCAGGCTTAAAGTGCTCTTCGAGGCACGAATATTACACCGCTAATTTCCTTACTCAAGGCAGATACTGAATTTTTGGCTCGACTTGGGATTCGAACCGAAGACCTCGTAATCCGAAATGCTAATAATTAAACATGATTACCACTAGACCAACAAGACAGTCAATAATTGTGCAGTACAATATTGAGTACTTAATATACCTATTTGTCTATGAGGAAAAAAGGAAATTACAAAAACAAAGTATTTATTGTCGAACCACAGTTATTTCATTGTTTTGAATTTTCCCTTCTGTTGGCCGTCGTTATGAGTGCCTTTGCTTTTTTTTATATATTTTACTCGTATGGTTACAATTGAAATGTTGTACGCAAAGTATACTGGTCTCCTTGATGAATATGTTGAATATTCAAATTAATTTACGAACAACCCTACGGCTAAATAATATTTTTAAATAAGTACGAGAACGAGTAGGTACTTACTCCAACGCAAAAATACACTCGCCGTATCATACAATTGCAAGCCCGGTACGCTGCTGATGGTAAAAGATTGCTTAGTAAAGTGAGTTCTGAAGAATATAAGTTAGCTATCCGGGAAAGGAGGAATCACAAACCTTACATTTTGATTCGATGTTAAAATTTAGTCTGTTGATATTTTTTTTTACCCTCACTGCATAATACATACTGGATCGATTTATACTAAACAATCCCAGTTCTAAAGCATTGTTACGACTTAGTTTGTGCTCCAACTTTCATGAGATCCGGTCCACTAGAACCCGAGATACACGTAATTGTTTGACCCAAATTACAAGCAAGACTTTTATGATTGTAAAATTATCAAACACAATAGTTTATAATTTTACTTTTATATTCTATTAAAAGTTAACCCCAGCCTATAATCTTACCTGATGATAACTGATGATGCAATCTAAGATAGTGGCGGGCTTACCTGTTAAAGGTATGCCAGTTACATATGGCGCATACCGGAATGCTAAAAAACTTGGCGGCATGCCTTTGTCTGTAGGATGATAACCGGGACCTCTCTTAAGAAAGCCTCCCAAAAGAGCAAACCAGAGAAAATTCGGAAATAATGAATTCCCAAAATGCCTCTGCCGGGGATCGACCCCGTTACCGCTTATAGATCGCAGCGAAAAGTTGACTAATTGTTTTCATAAAATACATTTGTAAACACTTGAAAACACAAAGAAAAGAAAAATAAATATTTTTCCTTGTTCGGTTACTGATTTCTCTCATTTAAGTGGAATAAATGCATATTTATTCGACTTGGTTACGCTCGAGCATTTTCATTGCATTGTATTCTTTTTTCTTTCTTTCCAAAGTGATTACGAGATCGATATAATCAGTCTTTCCTTCGAGCTCAAGTATTCACGCTTAATTTACAATAACGGAATATATATACTGAATCCAATGAATTTTTTTTCCGCGTCATCGTTCATTATTTCCGCGTCAAGAGTTGTGGGATCCGATTTGTACTGCTTAAATTATATTGGCAGAGATCTCCGTCCTTAAAGTCAAAATTGAACTCTTTGCTCTAAGTATGTTACAGTAATTTTGTAAATTACACTCCGAATTCACTTCCGGGGGCCTAGTTCGAATCCTAGCACGCACCGCTCGCTATTTATAAGTTATGTGCATTTTATGCAATTAAAGTATAACTGATTTCAACGGTCAAGGAAAACCTCGTAAGGAACAATGAATGCCTTAGGTTCTCCATAATGTACTCAAATGTGTATGGAGTCCACCAATGCGCAGGGCCAGCGTGGTGGACGGTATGCTTTGTTACTACGGCCTTAACCCTTTCTTGGGAAGAGGCCCATGTCCTGTAGCGGGCCGGAAATGGGTTAATATGATTAAGCAATATAAACCGCAGAGTTTCTATATTTCACGGCTTCGAATGAGCGGCGTCCGTCGATGTTTACGTTACGATGCGTGCCGCACATTTTTCTGTCGGCAAAAATCAGCGCAAACAGTATGTGTCGAATATGTGTAGAATAGGCGAGGCCATCCCGACTCAACATTCTCGGCACAGCTAGACGTAAAAAAACATAAAATTAACAATTATTTACCACCGTAAAAGTTGACCTTCAACAGAACATGAGTTATCACATTCATACAAGAATACATAAATGTAATTGAAGCAATAAGGGACGTATGTGCTATTTTTTTAGATTTCCAGGTCCAGTCTGAAAGACATTTCTAGAAAAACTCTCAGGCATGCAAAATCCGTCACGATATTTTCCTCTCCATTATAGTAAGTCATATTAAATTGCTCAAAACACTCAAAAAGCTAGAACTAGGCTATCCCCACTTCCAACAAATCCTTAATATAATAAAAATAACAAGCTTGATTCAATTTGATACTAGCAGGGCATAAAATTTCCCTATTATACGATTACCTATCCCGAATAGTACCTTTACCCTATTATAATAGAGTTCGCCCGCATGGAATTCCTAAACAAGTCAATAGTATGCAAATCGAATGCCCAATCAGAGGCTCTCATTTCCAACAAGTACCTACGTTCCGACCACTGGACTTTCTATCCCGCATACTTTTGTTCCCATTAGGATACGCGCTTTGCAATTACCCGTTTAAAGCTAACTAAATATAATTACTCATATTTTATCTAACATAAATACCTAATGTACTTACAGACTTCATCTGGGTACAATATGTAAAGATAGCTGCTAGATATGACATCAGCTATAGACTAAATCTTTAGAACGCCTAAGTTACTTATTGATCAGACCATAAAGTCCTGGATTATATTTCCGCGTCGAGCAAAAATTGTTCAGTATTGGATTTTCCTGTCATAAAATCTCATTGCCAACTGGAAGTTTGGAAAATGCTCGATGAGCACGTGATAATAATCTATTATAAGAACTCGCTAACTCGTATTAGACTAGCGTGATTAGCCTTCATTCTAAATCACCTAAAAATTTCCTGAAGCTTTGCCCAAAAAGGGGATGAAAAGTAACGTATTACTTAGTAGAGCAATCATGCCCGCCGAAATTATCTTTGACCCTTGGCAGGGTCACTATAATATTATTAAAGAATTCCTTATCCTATTTTTTGTACGATTCATACAGTCAGTCATTTTGAGATTGATGGCATAAATTTAAACAATGTGTTAAAACACATTTATTAAAGCGAGGGTACTATACAGTCGGGAAATTTCTTAATTACATTGTTACTTGGAAGCATCCGGTACCGCTTTCATTTTTAACAAGAATATCACTGTTGAGCTTCTTTCCGGCTTCTTAAAGGTAGTCTGCCCTTCGAACCGGTGGTAGAGTCACTACAGACAGACAGACTTTACGCTTTAAAAGTGCTTATAGAGCATATACTAAGACAGAGATAGAATGAATTTTGAATTTCGAAATGTCTTGACACAACAACTATCTTGTAACTGGACAACAACGCTTAGCGCAACAATAACTTGCGTTGCAATCTCGTCTCGAGTACCTATATAATACATTGAAGCTTAAAGTTCAAGTTTGAAGGGCCTCATTATATTATAATGTTTACTTATAATAAAACTGTAACTGAAAGATTTGTGTACATTTATTATATTTTAAAAATTTTGACAATGGGACGCTTTATAATCGATACTGAGTTCAAAACAGATTTTTATTTAATTTTTATCTCATAAAAATATTCATCCAATCAGCTTAGTACACACAGCTGTCTGTGTCTGTCTGTCTGTCTATCTGTCAATAATTTTATCTATAACATACATAAACACTTATAATATTCAGATGAACACCCAGACACTAAAAGACATGAATGTTCATCACATAAACCTTGTCCAGTTGCGGGAATCGAACCTATTGCCTTGGACTCAGAAAGTAGAGTCGATGCCGACGTCAGTTCATCCGTTCGGAAAATACGGTGCCACAGACAGACACACATAGGCACGTCAAACTTATTACACCTCTTCATTTTTGCGTCGGGGATTAAAAAACACTTGCCTAATTTAAGCTGAGATTAGTAATAGGTAGTAATTAGTACTTGATTCGTAACAGAGAAATCACAGTAAATGTAATAATACTATAACTAAATTCAATACCAAAGCTTTCATTCCCTTCTCGTAGACATTTGGAGATAATTGTTCCCATCTTGGGTTCCAGAAGTAATAATTTGGCACGAATTTCGTATCAAATTTATTTCGGCGGGAAGTTAAAAAAGATCCCTATTTATATGGTAATACTTCCTAATACCGTCAAAATTTTTTTGGTTTCAAAATGATACTAACGATGTCTCGTCTTCTACAATTTCTTCATTTTATATTTGAAATACTTTTTAGTTCATATATTATTAAACAGGTACTCGGATCCTTATTAAAAATATTGGGGCTGAAATAAATTAGAAAAGTTTTGATAGAAATGCCGATGACAGTCTTAAACATGGAATACCGGTGCCAATTCAGAACGCAAATCTCATAACAAATTTACTGTGAGATGGTGATAACATAAAAAAAATTACCCGGCTAAGTTTTTTGTGGGCTCTTCTTAGACCAGGGCGCGTTTGGAACCCTCGAAGCTTTAGGTTTAAGTTAACGAAGTTATCTCCATCCCTTTACAATTATGTAAACATATATGTATGAACGCTTCATAAGTGCCTGTGATAGGCCTACATGAATAAAGAAGTTTTGAATTTGAATTAAACTAAGCTAAATTAACTAGTCTAACTATTGTGCTATTCTTTTCCACGAAGAACGCCTCATATGAGTGGAGGACCCGGGCTCGAACCCGGGCAGGGGAAATTTAGGAATTTATAATTTCAGGTCTGGCCTGGTGCATCGTGCGGATTTAGCATTCCGATTCGATACCGCGCAGAAGCCAGAAGGGATATACATAACTGCCGTCACAAGAACAACAGGTTAACATGCTATCTTAGACTGACTCATTACTTACCACCAGGAGGGATTGTGGTCAAGAGCTAACAGTGGAACAAAAAAAAAACAATGAATGAGATGACATTACTTTTAAAAGTGGACAATTAGTTAGGTTTAGAAATTCGTAACGAAACAGAATTGGTACATAAGGTATTGGATAGAAGCAGGCGTTACTTTGCGGAATTCCATGATATATTATGAAAATTAAGCTTAATTTTCTATACTCCGCGTAAAGCAGGAGAATCTGTGTGATGTAATTTGTAATTTCTTCTTCTAAAATCAATCCTTATACTCCACACCAAACAGATCTTCGGCAATGTACCTCAGGAGTTGTTACCTTTACAATAAATATTTGTTAAGTAGGCACATTGTTAAGACATACATTTTTAAGAATTTTTGGTACATAAGGCTTCATAAACAATAATTGACACATAGAATAGTAAAAGATAGATGCGAACAAAGTCATAGGCAGAACTTTCGATTCAAGCTTATTATGTTCTATATTAAGATCGATTTGATATACGAGATAGCCGTCACCTTTGCTCATCAATCATATTCTATTCCGCAATCCATTAGCTACTGCTGCTAATAATAAATTACATGCTTTTATTTATAATTTACCTGTCCCTGTATCTGTCTGTCTATAATCAATTCCATCCATCCATTGCCGTTGAGATAAAACTTTGCGAGCACATATAAACCATATGACAATATACTTTTCTTATGAACGTTTTTCTTAATCAACTACAAATAAGCCCTTGACTGCAATCTCACCTGGTGATAAATGATGATGCAGTCTGAGATGGAAGCGGGCTAACATATCGGGGAGTTACTAAGGTTCCACTCCCGAATCGGTTTATACACGACATCGCACCGGAACACTAAATCGCTTAGCGGCACGTCTTCGTCGGTAAGATGATAACTAGCCACGACTAAAGCCTCCCAGCAGACCAGACCAGAGAGAATTGCCCCTACAGGGATCGAACCCGGGACCTCCTACTTATATTCACAGCGCTCACCGTTGCGCCAGGGAGGTCGTCTAAAAATGTTAACTAGGTATATAAATATAAAATAATGTAACAACAATAAACATAAGAAAAAGTATACATAGGTATATTGACTAACTTTCTAAACTCTAGTAGATTCTCGTGTGAACATCAATATTGTCAACGATTTGACCTCGAGTCCCGACGTGCCAACTAAAAAGCAGAGCCATCTTAGGCCCTTCATTTGGTCTTACAACTACGTATATGTATATTAAGTAGGTAAACTTGAGTTTATTTAATTTAACGTAAGTTACAAAATGTATTAATGGGAGTAAGTTACTAACTATTTTGATTTAATTAACCATTATGTAACTGCAACCGTAACCGCTGATAAAACTCGCACGTTCACGTTTAATAATTTCAATAACAGCTGTGGTTATTGTGGAATAGATACCTACTTGAACAATGCTAATGAATTAAACAAAGCGGAGCAAACAATCAAATTTATACACAGTAAATTAAATATAGATACCTACATACTCAAAGGTTAGATGTAAGGGAATTTCGTATTAGATACTGTATTGTTGTAGACTTGGTGTGTAAAACCGGATATAACCGGATACAAACAAAGAGGCGATTTCAGGCATTAGGCATTTATCCGTATTGTGCTAGCACTGAGAGAAGTATGACCAGTGTATCATGTATAATATCACCCACTCGCCGTCAGTGTTAAATATCCTAGGTTACGTAAACTTAGCTCGATAATATAAGATATGTGTTGTCAGTATTTAAAAAACTTGTGTGTATTTATGTACACGCGTTATAAGTTATACTTCTTAGGCGTAACAAGATAAACATCTTTTCAAACATTTTATCTTTCGCCTTATTCTACGTTTGTAAAAAAGAACACTAACAAGAGCAAACCAACCAACAAACAAATATTGCTATATAATTAAAGAAATGGGCATAATAAACATAATTAAATTTAGAATACTAAAAGACTCATTATTGTACAACCAAGTTGCACTAAACATTAATATTTGAGATTAATTGTCCAATTGAATCAATTAAATCTCCGGAATGAGCACGCAGTTTTTGACAATTGAAAGTGTACACTGTCAAACCTTATAGCTAACTTCAGGGTGTCAGTTTTTTGTGACGGTGTGCGCGTATCGTAAAAATTTACTCTCATCATTTTTCCCTAACGCGCCAAAAGAAGTTTTACTTCTAAAACTGTCCATGGGAATACGAATTTACTTAGGTACTAAATGGGAACGTACTCTTATATTTGTTAGCTTGCTAGTAAGGAAACCAATGTGTGCAAAAAATCGATATTAGTGGCGAAATATCTTATTGAACACATGTCATGTAATAAGTTACACTCAATACATTCAAGAAATAGCCATCAGTAAAAAACAATAACCAGACACTGTTTCGCCTATATTTTCTATGGGATGGCATTTTAGTACATGCATTAATGATCGAAGACATGAATAATAAACGACTCGATTTTTCGCAAAATCGTGTAAGCGCCGCAATATTGACTACTTTTTCTCGAAATTCCGAAGAGCAGCAAAATGGTCGAAATAAGCATTCTGTAAGCTGGAATTTCGTATCTGTATGGTAGAAACACTGTTAATGCCTTAAAAGTAAGAAAACCATTTGCCTCCAAAGGGTTAAGGCAATTAAAGGGGACGTGCTTGAAAATCCGAATAGATCTTTACCTTCCTCGAGTATGACAAATGAGACATACCAGCCAATCCATAGCAGCCGGTCCATCGTCAGTTGTAAAATTTTAATAAGATTTACATTACTCTTACAATGAAAATTAATAAATATTGAAGTGAAATTTTTATTTTTTAAGTTAAAAGCCTGAATTAAAGTCACTTTTGCAAATGAGTAGATATATGTTCTTACGAAGGCAGGTCTAGTTTGCTACATTTTAGAACGACAGAGTCAAAAACGAATAAAAATAACCTGTTTATTACCGTAGTTTGTTAGAAAACAACCAAATTTTTTTTGTTTAATGCTATAAATATGAAAATCACTAGGTCTAGAGAAGTTCATTGATTGAAAAATCAATTACTTAATTCAAGATATCGTTCTATTTCTCATTCGAAGTAACTACAACCTTACAGGATGTCAGTATAGGTCAAGCACCCCCACAAAATTACCTAAGCCCTCTCAGAGTATGATTGTAAAGTTACCTGAAGGTTGAGTTGTCGAGCGGCGTGAGGCGCGGCCAACCGCCGTCGTCAACTTAGCGGCATGTCTTCCGCCGCTGCGGCCGTCTACGCGAACCGAACTCGCGGTCACTGCGACCGCGTCACTCGCACCTCACTGCACTCCACTTCACCACATGCTGTCACCCGCGACCCCCAACACTTACATTTACACTGCACTGCACTTTAAACCTGAAACAAAACAAAGTTACACTGTTAACTTCAATACGGCCCTTTTCCATGTGCCCCGATGCCTCTTCCCGATACTGATACAGATAGGTTGCATCGGCCCCGATCAGCGTATATTACATACATGCACAAAAGCACTAATTAACTCTACAAGAGTTGGAGGATTCAAATCTTGGGCTTTGGACATTGAACCTTGGTCAAAAGGCTTATGCAAACAATTGGCCCCAAAAGTATTTAGTACAGTAATTTCACGTAGCGGTGATGACCTTGTAGTTGGGACTTCGGCTTACCTTTCGGGGAGGCCGTGCTAATTTATGTGTTTTGTAAGTAATTAAATATAATTTGCTTAGTGAAGGAAAACATCGTGAGGAAACTTGTATGCTTGAGGGTTCTGCATAATGTGCACATGGCCAACGTGGTGGACTACAGCATAAACCCCACACATTGCGTTAGGCGACCTGTGGCCGGTATTGGACCGTTAATGGGTTTTTATGGTGATGACGATGATAGTCATTTACCGAGGCAGATGAAACTTTTTTCATGGAGATCAATTCTCATGGTAAAGGTATGGCAATAAATGAAAAACTATGTTGCGCTCGCAACTTTTCTTTATGAGTGCGTTATAAATTTATCCGAAGGACTTGTTTTCAAGAATGAGCTTACAAATACTAGTAACATATTAAAAGTTCAATGGTTTCCACTTAAAAGATTATTTAAAAAAAATATGCGACGGTAAAGAAAATGTAATAACGCAAATATTTATTACATTTTCTTTACCGTCGCATATTTTTTGCTTGTCGTTTTTTTTAAAAAAAAATATTTCAGTTAGCCCTTGACTCCAGTCTCAGGTAAGTGATGATGCATTCTAAGATGATAGCAGGCAACCTGTTAGGGGTATGCCAGTTATATACAACCCATTCGCCTTCGGTTTCCATGCGACTTCGTACCGGAACGCATGCCTGAGGGTTCTCAATAATTTCACAAAGGCGTATGATGGTTCATTAAGGATAAAAACAAATTTTCCCCGTGACACGAAACGGAATGCCAATAAAAATTATACCTAGTTGGGAAGAGAAATTATTTTTTGAAAAAACATTCCACCGCTGTTTGTTTTCCAATTAATAAAGTTTCAATTTGCGTTTTGCGCGGCGCAGTTTTAAACCGCTTAATTTTTTTGAAAATATTGTTTTTATAATTATCATCATGAACCTATTTAGTCCCTTGCTGGGCACATTTATTCATTATTTTTAATTAGAACGACCAAAAGCCAACTACACTAATTAAAAAAAAAGAACTCAAAAAGGATTAAAAAAACACAACAATAAACAAAAAAACTAAAGGTATATTACAGCTAATAGACCTGATATAGTGCTAGTCGATCGATCAGTGCGCCGTGCAATAATTGTTGACATAACTATTCCACATGACGATAATCTGGTGAAAGCTGAAAAGGAAAAAGTATCTAAATACTTGGACCTTGCTCACGAGATTACCGCCATGTGGAATGTTGAGTCGACCGTTGTTGTTCCGATCGTCGTTTCAGTCAATGGTCTTCTCGCGAAAAGCTTCGACCAACATCTCAAGAAGCTTTCGCTTGGTTGTTGGATCAAGGGTCGGATACAGAAGGCAGTAGTCCTTGAAACGGCGCGTATTGTGAGGATGTTCCTCACTCTGGAGCCCTGACCACCGGTTGCTTGGGTATTCAAAAGCCCCGCAAGCGGAGGGTGGAAGTTTTTTTTTATAAATGTTTAATAGTGTTTTTTAATTTATTTTTAAGCATTGTTAATAATTAAAAAAAAAAAGAAAAATAATAAATGATAGAAAAAAAAAACTAAAGAAAAAATAATTATTGATCTACATTTACACCAAGTTCTTTTAAAACTCCGCATGATCTTCTCCTGCAAAAACATCGAGATCAGGTTTATTCTCTAGGACAGCACTGATCGCAGAGTGTGCGAGGTATTGGCACATGCCTAATCCCTCACGGTACAGACGGTTTTGGAGCATAAATCTGCCACGCTGCTCTAACGGGATTATTAGTTTAGGGGGTTACTAGCGGCTAGTTAGTTACTACTCTTTTCACATATGATTTGTACGAGATAAAATTTTCCTTAAAAAAGTTTTTCACCGACATTTCAGACACGAAGGATAATTTAAGAAAAGTATAATTATATAAAATCACTTATTCAGATTAGTCAGATTTTAATACCTTTACTTTGGAAACATGCGTTTCGCTCGACTCTTGTATAGTCTTTAAAACCCCATTACAGCCTTTCAAGCGTCGATTTCCGTGGATATAGAATATGTAGAATAAGAAGTAGTCTTTTTAACTCCCTGTGTCTGCCTGTGAAAATCCTCACAGATAATAAATAAAGACAATGGGACAATCACCCAGACAGACATAATTATATTTGTCTGTTTTATAACTAATAGAATAAATATTTACTGTACCATAGTACCCACGGTATTTATTATTTCAATATGAATAAACACAGTACATCTTATAAAAATCTCGTCTATACATAAAAGGCAAATGTGAACGACTGACTGACTGACTGACTGACTGACTGACTGACTGACTGACTGTCTGACTGACTGACTGACTGACTGACTGACTGACCGACTGACTGACTGATCTATCAACGTACAGCTCTAACCACTTGACGGATCGGGCTGAAATTTTGCACACAGATAGTTATTACAATGCTGCCTACATTGTAATAACTATCCGCTAAGAAGGGATTTTTGAAAATTCCAACCCTAAGAGGGGGATGAAAGTTTGTATAAAATCCTCCATTTATCAATTTTTTTTTTTAAGTTAATTCCATGAAATTTTGATTTTAGGTTTTTGATTAAAAAAATAAAGAAATACGTGTTTCACATATTTTAAAATTCCAACTCTAAGGCATCAAAGATAGGGGACATTTGTTTATGTGTAACGAGTAACCGTGCTCCACGATGTACGAAACCTCAAATTTCCTAACTCTGCTCTGGTACAGAGAATGGTAACTGAAAAACTCGTACCTTAAAAAATTTTGTGAAACATGCTTAACAATAGACGCGACTTAATATTTAAACCTTCGATTAATATTCAGCAAAACACTTATTATTATTACCTTTTTATAAAGAACCCAACTCTTTATTAAGAAGAAAATGAAAATACAACGAAAATAACAGTTATTATAAATAATTGATTGCTCTTTTCCATTATGGTTTATACTGGCCGTCCCCGTTAATATTTTAATGCGCAGGGGTCAATCTAAAGCTAAAACCTTAATGTGAAAGGAAGTCTAATTTTTTATCAAAAAGTTTTAGTCATTTATGTACATTTTCCATATTCAATCTATCCGTAATCTATACATTTATTGCTTTGTTTGCATAGCTTGTTGCAATGTTTTTATTGTATTGAAAACAATGGATGGCCACCGAAACGATAAAATAATTAGTATTACAAGGGTGACTTTTCGATTATGGTATATGGCTGCAAAGCAATTTATGCTCGTCACAGCAAAAAAAGGTGATGAATATAATAGAGAGCAGCGTACTAATTCCTACTACTTCCATATATTGAGATCACAAATCCGCTCGTCAGGAGAGACCTTTAGCCCAGCAGTGTATTGTTAAAGGCTATTGATTGTTGAACAGGTTGTTTTACAAGTGACCTGCAAACATTTTCGTGTAGATATGGATCCGTGTCAGGTGACGCAAAGCTCGCTATCTAATCCGCGCTTAAATCAGACAGCGATACAACACCACCTGAATGCATTACAGTACTCAAAACCGTGATAAGGCTAATCTACAGAGTGCGTGTAGGGGCGTCGCGGTAATAAAATGTCACCAATATAAGGGCGCTTTCGTTACAGCATTTCGTGATAACAAGGTACCAACAGCCATAGAACAATAATAGCATTATTTGTACGTACGTTCACATGCCATGTACCTACATATGATGACTTTTTTTTTGTCATATAATAGTGACCCATTTAATCTGTCCAATGTCTACTATTCCTTAGCACGACAAAAATGTATCGAACATTAAATTAATAGTTTGGTGCATAAGATGCATCTTGTATCAATTCTCAGTGGCGCAGTGCGAGGGCTGTTTAGTTTAACCAATTGCAGTAGTTTTATGGAGAAGTATGAATAGTCGAATAGGTACTAAATTTCATCAGCTAATTCAGAATTTCTTAATGCAGAATATGGTTTATTTTGTTTAAATGATATACTGTAGTTCAAATACTTTTAATATTGCTTGAAGCTACTGTAAATCAGATAGATAACAGAAGCTGACAATGCGACGATAAAAAATGATATATTTTATAATTTAATATATTCTAGATATACCGGACTAAAATGGCGATGGGCTGGTCATGTGGCGCGCTCTAAAGATGACCGGAGAAGCGAGCGAGTCTTGCACTGGCGTGCCCGCGACCAAAGCAGACCGCGCGGGACACCAGCGCTCCTTGGAGAGACGACATGGAAGCTGTCGCAGGGCCCACTTTGACGAGGCTCGCCACCAATAGAGTGCAGTTGGGCAAGATGGAGGAGGCCTCTACCCGAAGATTGGTATGGGTACCTACCTGTACCCATACCCAGGTATGTTATTTGGGATGAAATGGCTTATTTATTTTATCTTCTTCCCAGCGACTACGCGTTTGTTTCGGTTTTTACAAGAATCCCAGGAACCGTTTACTTTCTCGATATTTAAAATTATCCTAGGTGCAATTCTAGATCTCCAGGCAAGCTTTGGCTTTAGCCTCTATGCAAAATCTGGCAAATTGTGAAGCTTTGCATTCGTAACAAAAGCAATATCCCGTGGAAAAATTACCCGTGTGTTTTTCAAGAATAAATAGTACCTGTCCTAATTACGTATGTCTATTTTCAATATGCAAGCTATATTTGTGCCAAATATCATCAAGATTTTGCCGTGGTTGAGCCGAACATAGATAAAGAACAAACAGACACACTTTCGCATTAATAATATTAATATGAATTTGTATGATATTAACTTGGCTCAGCAGTACTAGTTCGTATCTCCGCGATATGAAATGACGTTAGAAACAATGGAAAGTTGCCATTTTGCATTCGGTAACCTCCGTAGACGCATTTCATTATTTCAGTTGGCACTGATGAAAAAATAATCCATAATATTTAACGTTATTTTTTTTCCACTGTTGCAATCAAGGGCTAACTTGCCCTTAATTGCAATCTCACCAGTTGGTAAGTAATGAAGCAGTCTAAGATGGTAACGTTCTTACCTGTCAGTTTTATTAGTTAAACCCATACCCCTAATCGGTTTCTTCGAGACATCAAACCGACGCTTAATCGCTAAGCGGCACGTCTTTGTCGGTAAAGTGGTAACTAGCCACGGCAGAAACCTCCCTCTAGACCAGACCAGAGAAAATTTAAAATTCTTCTACCATTTATTGATTTAATTTTTTTTAATTCTGTACAATGCTTGAACAAAAGTCTAAAAATTTATAAGAAAAAACATCCACCCTCCGCTTGCTTTTGAATGCCCAAGCAATCGGCGGTCAGGGCTCCAGAGTGAGGAACCTCCTCACAATACGTGCTGTTTCAAGGACTACTGCTTTCTGTATTTAACCCTTGACCGAATGCAATGATTGGCTGAAACGACGATCGGAACAATAACGGTCGACTCAACATTCCACTTGGCGGTAATCTCGTGAGCAAGGTTTAGATACTTTTCCTTTTCAGCTTTCACGAGATTATCGTAATATGGAATAGTAATGGCAACCATTATTGATCGACTAGCAGGTCTATCTTATTATATTATTATTTACTAAGAAAAAAGATTAGTTTTCGAATAAGTAGAAAAGTCGGATATTTTGTGTGTACATGAATATATACAATGTAGGTATATTTCTCGAACGAGTACGTGTATTTGGTGTTCGTTTATAGCATACAACTTTCACTGTGCAAAGTTTTTCCATTTTGCATTCGTTTCGAAGTCACATACTGAATGTATCGACAAAGTTGGCGAAAATCAACGTTTTCCCGACGGTGTGTTCTGCATTCATAGACGTTTGCAGATTGTAACTAACTAAAATGATATTTAAATGTAATAGAGTAACTTTCGTTAGAAACCCCTGATTTCAAGATGAACAAAATAGATTCATATTTAAAATTTGCACTTTTAGGAAAATAAAATGAGTATATTACAAGCTTTTTTTGTTTTTTTTTAAGTGAATAAGTCGTCTAAGACTTTTTCGACTGTGTGTTGCATGTCGCGTGACGGTCGGCCGCGGAGTAGGGATAAAGAGACAGGCGCTCGTCAGAGCAGCCGAGGCCAATATGGGGGCGCCTATAGTTCGTATCAGCTGACCGTGTAGTGTGTACACTCATCTGTGCAGTGCTTCATGAAATATGGTTACATTTCTTCATCATCATCATCATCTCAACCAATTGACGTTTACTGCTGGACATAGGTCTTTTGTAGGGAGTTCCACAATGCACGGTCCTGGGCCGCTTGCCTCCAACGGCTCCCAGCTACTCGCCTGATGTCATCTGTCCACCTCGTTTGGGGCCGACCTACGCTGCGTTTACCGGTGCGGGGTCGCCATTCCAGCACCTTAAGACCCCAACGTCCATCGGTTCTCCGAGCTATGTGCCCCGCCCATTGCCACTTCAGCTTCGCAACTCGCTGAGCTATGTCGGTAACTCTAGTTCTTCTACGGATCTCCTCATTTCTGATTTGATTACGTAGAGATACTCCTAACATAGCTCTCTCCATCGCCCGCTGAGTGACTCTGAGCCTTCTTCTTGATGGTTACATTTATAAACTGTAAAACTCATTATGAAGATGAAGATAATAGAATGATTGAAAATAATTCAAAAACGGATCAAAATGACTTCATGATTATAAAATATTGTTTTCACTTTTTTAATATGTGTATATCATGTAAATAATTGTTAAGTACTATGTATGTCGTACTTTAAGATACAGAGTTAAATATAAATATTAGTTGGAGCCCTAGTCTACTTTTATCATTTCCTACTTTCAAAGGAATGATTCCCATTTTCAAAGTATAAAAATAACATTGATGAAGCGATTTTTATCCCTTGATGGAATATTAATCCGAACATTTTTAGTTAAATTTCTATAATGTAAAAAAAAAGTCTCACTTTTACCGTGGTTTCATAAAACCACAAAATCCTTTTTTTTATTAATTTTGTTGTGTAATTTTCGCTTGGTACTGAATTCCTAAGCAATTTGTGGTTTATGTTATCGTTTATGTATAACTAAGATGTGGAAACTTCATTGGTTATGTGATATAAAAATATAGCATTACTCTTATGTGTAAATAGTACTGCTTGGAAAGCTAATAAATTAATAAATAAAAATTCCCTCGGATGAAAAGTGCCGTTTGCTGATTTTTCTTTTGTTTTGTTTATTTGCTGAGAAAGGGCTAAATTGTAGTGGAATAAAAAAAAGTGCTATTATCCTGTAATTATCTATGTCGAATTACATATTTAAGTTGCAAACCTTAACGGTTGGTTACAAACGTCCATACATTGCCTCACATTTATAATACTAGTATGAAGTGATATAAGTAATAAGCCCGATAGTTTGATCATAAGTTCTAATCGTATCGTATTTCTCAAGACCATTTCCCCGTCCTCGTGGCCCTAATGGATGCTATTATGTTCATAGCGGCAACAAGTGAGATGAACAAGTGATCTAGAGTTTCCACCGCTCTACAACGTCCGTGGACGTTAGCCAATTTGTAGCCCTGAGATGCAGGGCTGTGTTCTGGGATTATTTAACAATTACTTTTATAATACGGATCATAATCACAAAACTCGTATCAAATGGACTCTAGTGATTCCAGACTCTAGACTCTTTCTTTGCCTATTCAGCTTCATTTTTCCCGTCTGCAACTGCTGTCTGAAATATCGATCGGAATATTTGCAATAAAAATTTAGATATATCCTGTTTAAAAGTCATTGTAGCGGTCTCCACATTACCGAACTAGATGGTGCCACAAAAATCCTGCATCGCGCTAGCGAAGTGTTCAAAAAAATTTACTATATATACATCCAAAGATGAATAGTCAGACCTCAGTCCCTGAGCACGATCACCAGCTCGGAAGAAGATCTTCCTATTGTTACGGTCGAGCGTATCACCATAGCTTCCGTACAGTCATCATCGATATTTTGAGTTTTATTTAAAATTTATTTTTCTATTGCCTGGTCCACATTAAAACATTTTTGGTTTGTTTTTTGACGCTTCTTATAACTCCAAGTCTAGTTACATCTCACTGCCCACAAGTACAGAAATTCAGCTATCATCAGAGCAATTCCAGTCAAGAGCTGTAGGTATAACGATATAATCAGGCTAATCTAATTATAAATTTTAGACACGTCTTCGATTGCAAACGTGATCTTTGAAATACAAACATCAAAAACTACGACAGACTGGCAGACAATTTGCAAAATCTTCAAAACCTTCCTGTATTAATATAACATATACCTAATGCTAACTAGTGAAGTAATGGTTTTTTTTTAGTAAAAAAATGTTTATTACCTTCGTTATGATACATGTTGTGGAGACCTCCGAGTAAGAATCAAAATACCTGTGACCAGGAGGCCTCAGACAAGATAAATAAAAAGGATTGAATAGTGTGTCTTGGTTTGTAAAGTGTGTTATTTAATATACTATTCCCGCCGAAAAATCGTAGAAGAGAAGTAAATAGTAGGAGCGCAACTTCATATTTATAAAAGGATAATATTACGTAGTTTAAAGTAAATCAATAACTTATTCTGGGAACCCACATTATATATGCCAAACTCCCAAAATTGATTGAGACAAATCATGGAATCCCGGGGTAAAAGAGCTGAGCTATACCATCCATTGCTGTGTGGGTTGCGCAATAATACATCAAGTCGAATTTTATGGTTAGCATTTAAAGAAGGCGTTAAAAATAAAAAATAGTCCTCATATATTTATGTCAACCCCTATTATTCAATATATATATATATATTAATACTACGACCATACACACATACGTAAGCGTAGCTTGTGTTATGGGTACTAAGGTGACTGATGAATATTTTTATGAATAATATACATAAATACTTATATTATACAGATAAACACACTGAAAAACGTTCATGTTCATCACACAAACATTTTACAGTTGTGGGAATCGAACCCACGGCCATAAACTCAGAAAGCCACTGCGCCAAGCAGCCGTCGCACGAAGCACCTTTCAAATATACGTGAAATACGTGAAAGTAAGATTTTAACAAAGGTTACAGCTAGTTCACAACCGCTTTTATCGATTAATCAGGTCAATTAAACAATTTTAATGAATTTCATATTTTATTTTATCATTTTTACGCCCATATTGTGGAAGTTGTGGAAAAAAATGTAATCCGCCATTTTGTAGCGGCGGCCATCTTAGACCGATTTTTATCAAAAATAGCTATACTCCCGACTAATTCACCTTTTAAAGAATAAATGAAAATCAAAATCGTTCATTCGTTCGGGAAATACGAAGCCACAGACACACTCTCACACACACGTCAAACTTATAGCACCACGTCGTTTTTGCTTCGGAGGTTAAAAATTGGTGTAGAGGTACGTACTTATACTGACATAGAACCATCGAAATTCCTTACAATCTCAAGAAGAATTTGGGCCAAATCCCAATTAGTTGGATACATAAATTGGGCCCACCATTGCCAAAGTTACCACATAAACATGCCTTAATACGACGTTAATAATGAATTTGTACTTTATTTTTACTCCCAATTGAGAATTTTTCACCCTGCGAAATCTTTTGCGAGCAAATTTCTTTTTATTATTTGCGTAGATAAATTAATGCTGAACTGAATATTGAACGTTACAAACATCGATACCATAACATTATCGAAAATAGGCCGGGAGCTTGTGAGCTGCAGTCCAAGTTTTATAGCTCTCTTTTTTTAAATAACTATACATATATCATACGGGCAAAGTAAATCTTGAACCAGTTTTTCCATCTACTATTTAATATTTTTAAAATATTGGTATACCTACCTATTTAATATGTATGTGAAACAAATGATTCACTATCTCTTCGACCAGGAATATAAAAAAGGTAATTTATTTTATGCCGAATGATCTAGTGTTTCCGAACGTAAGTGCTCCGTAAACTTCGAGGCTATAAAATTTATTTGTAAATCGATAAAAATGTACCTCGGCTATAAAAAAAAGCTTTGAACACAAAAACATTATTTTCGTTACATTATATACGTAGGAAGTTCATAATAAAACACACATAATTAAAAGTTAATTGGTAGAACAGGTAACTGTATATACGGCTTTAGGTAATTAACGTCAACCTTTGATGAAGTTCAGGCTTGGATTGAACAGCATGATGAACGTATATTCTGTGACGAAAAGCATGTCTTTTAAGTTTATTTTTAATTTTAATTCAAAACCTACAGTTTATTTTACTTTTTTGCATATTTTTTTTATCCGAAATCGTTATATTGTTGCGAAGCATTTATCTTGATACACCTACTTACAATACAAAATATACTGTATTTGTTTTAAATATATTTACCGAAGAGTTCCTTTACAGGTTTGGAAATTCAACTTTGGGGAAATCTCCTTAAGCGATGCAAACAAAGATATATTATTTGCATGGTTGAATTATGTACTTATTAATTACTATTAAGAAAAATGCTCAGAGTTATAGAAAACTTCTACTATCTATCCAAATCAATAAAATTATGATTGACGATGTTAATAAACTATGGAAATCGTATGTTTTAAAAGTAAATCTGGTAATTTCCTTTCTGCTACGAGATGGTTATAGTAAAATCCACCCCTCACTAGAAGGCATGGGATAAGTAAGATATCTAGGTATCTAACGTTTTTTCGAATGACTGTTCTTAGTGTATGTGCAATGAAAAAAAAACCGTATAGGAAAATTTAACTAATCAAAAATTGTACATTCTAAAACGCTTTACATAAACACACACATAAATAAATTACCTACTCACACAGATATCATTCGCAGCTCGCAACTTTATTCACAGGTTACAAAACTCGACACTCAAACACACACGCAATCCGAATATCCGTAATCCAGCGCTCCCGTGACGTCGGCCTCACCTCAACAGGTCGCATCCCGCACTGCCCGGCTAGGCGCCCCGATCGCGCTCGCGCCAAAAATAATACTCCAGAAGGACTTCCCGATGAACGAGTAGGTATTGGAAAATGCCTATCCCCGGTCCTTTATCACCTCGGAATTGACGTTGATTCGACACGTGTAGACAATAGTTGTTTAACCGCAAATATAGTTATACCAGGTGGGGTTTACGAGCATCGCATGGGAAATTTTCTCTCCCTTTTTATATCCGATCTTTCGATTGGCTTTCCCCTGACGATAATCATGCCTGATTGAAAACATATTTTATGAAGTCTTGGTCTACGCATTCCTTTCGATAATGATATGATAATAAGATAATGCGTATTTACTCTTTACGAGGCAGACCTATGTGCAGGGCGCTCGGTACCTAAGCGGTTTGTATCAAAGATGAACTAGTAGAGTTTTCTGTGACAGCATTCCATGCATATTTCTGCCACCAAACAGCATTGCTTTTTTCCATTCTGAAGGGCGTGGTTGCCAATGGGATTACAGGCACATGATCCGGGGGCGGTTCAAATATGAGCAGATTATATCAGAAACATGGTAAAAAAAAATCATTCGAGTTGATTGAACTTTTGATTGATTTTCAACCACTTATGGATGTCACTGCTCAAGGAGCCACAGTCGATCTAATGAACCTAGCCCACCATTGTTTCACTGCGTAACTATCCGATACCTAGCGATCCGCTTATAATCTCTACATTTTCAAACGTATACCTACTCTTTGTGTCACAGTAAACATTTTTAAATAATCTGTATACTATTTGTACACAGATTTTGGTGAAGCAATCTATTTCTGATCAAAATTGATAAAATTTCCAATAACTCTCTGCTAAAAACAAAACCTGTTCACAGACATATTTTCATTTCCGTGGCCCAATCCTTAAGAAGGCAAGGTAATTAAACGCTATATACCCTAAATATACATTTTGACATCATGCTATTACCTACGGCTGCTAAGGAATCGACTAAGCGAAGTCGGAGCTAATTGTGTAGAATTGCGGAATAAAGTTGTATGGGAAACATATAAAAGTTGTACGGGGACGAAGTCGCGGGGGATCGCTGGTAATAACATTATGTATTTTTTCGTAGTTAGGAATGTATATATTTTTACGCAATGTGTGTAGTTAAAAGCGACTCTAGTACGGTCAGAAGTACAACAGTAAAGTTGTTAAAAATATTGAAACATTTTATTGCATTCTCAATTGCTCGCTAATATTTAGTTTATATCAACATTCTCTTTTGAAGTTTATCGTATCTTTTAGAAAGTTGTTTACATTGTGAAGATATTCAATGTTATTTTTAATGATAGAATGGATGCATACTGCATATAATCTTAATAAATGAAAAATGATACCGTGAAAATTTTATTTCACTTTTTACTGACTGCCCAGTCGGTCTAAATGTAGAGAACAAAAGAGACGATTTGAAGCGTGTGGCGGCCACCAGCGTCAAACGTGTGGCAGCCACCAGCGTCAACCGCGTGGCGGCCACCAGCGTCAACCGTCGTGTGCGGCAAGTCCGTATAAGGCTCGACCACCACCACCACAAACGGGCTACCGACCACAGCCACCGGTGGCTGTCGCGCGCTTCCGTCTCATTTGTAACTGTGTCATAAGCGAGCGACAGCTACCAGTGTTCGCCATCATCTGCCACATTTTATAACCCGCGACTCCAACACGGAAAGTTTTCTCGCGCTATTGTTAATACGCCGACAACGCCGTCGCCGTAGTAAAATACATGCGACAGTTGCTAGTGTCGGGATCATGGCTGGCCTGTAGCGACCACAAGTGGCGAGTCGCATACACTGCTGTAGCGAGTCGCCGCCACCGGATACATGTGTACTGCGCGTTTATAGAAATTATATAAAAAGTGTGTTTTCGCTGTCGCTGGTCAACAGTGTTTGTGGTCAAAGGCTCGTTTGCGCCAAGCCTAAAATAATAATTAAAAAAAAATAGTTTATTCACAAGAATGTAGGTACATAGAGTTTTTATAATGTAAATTCATTATTATAATATTTATACAAACAAATGCGTAGCTCACAAATTATATTGGTGTGTATGTAATAAATGTATGTAATGGTGCAATTTAAAATCTACTGTCCCTGATTTAGGTAAAAACTTGTATTACAGGCGACAGTGCTCTCCTTAAATCGTGATTGTGCGTGTGTGAGTTTGCGTCGCGTAGTTAATTGTAAATGTAATTGTAAAAATGTATGAAAACTACACAAAATATGGCGGCGTTTTTTGATTGTGGCCAGAGGCCAGTATGCAGAGAAACTAATAGTTAGCATTATCAACTAAGGATCACGAGATCCGTAGTATTTAATATTCTCGGGTCGGGTTAAACATTTTAAGGTAGAAAATCGGCATTATATCCCTGCTCAGAGATAGAACATTCTTAAAAGGTGTAAGTTTAGAAGTGTCTGTTTTCAAACGCAGACGTACAGCTTTTGAATGTGAGTGTCAGATGGTAAGGGATGACGCTGTCTTACTTGATGTTAGGTGATTATGCAGTTTAAGATGGTATCGGGGTAACCTGTCAGGGGTATCACAGTTATATAAACCCATACCCCTAATTTTTGGTTTTATAGCTGTACTTCTTTATCGGTATGTTGGTAACCAGCCACGGCCGAAGCCTCCTGACCGGACCCAAAAAAATTCAGAAATTATAAATTTCCAAACCCTAAGACCTCCCACTTAAATCCACAGCGCTCACCGCTGCGCCAGGAAGGTCGTCAAACAACAAAGTAAATATATAAGTTAGGGTAAATGAAAATTAAATTGAGTTACCAACGCAATCACACTTCCCCTAAGCACGGTCCTGACTACTTGATTGATTAACTTTCCGAGATTCCACCACTCGCATTTGCACCACATACCTATCCCGATACTTACATACATTAATATTACAAGACGGGCTCCCTTCGTACTAATTTAATACCGTTAGGTGTCAGGGAAGTTCAAGGAAAATGCCAATTGCAGTTTATTTATTACAGCAACTTTAACCACACACAAAAAAAGCGCAGCTACTTTCTCGTCTTACCGTTTCGATTATTGAATGAAATCGCAGACTCCATCGAATGTGTTTATTACTTGAAAAAATCACCATAAAGACCTAAATTCAATTCAATTCAATTAATGTTAGGTGATGGTGTTAACTTAAAACTAAAGCTAGGAGGGTCCCAAACGCGCCCCGGTCTAAAGCCCACAACAAAATTTGCCGGAGAAAGTGTACACTATCTATTTGTTATAGAAGTACACACAGTAATTAACTAATATGTATTATGAAAATTAAGCTTAATTTGCTATACTCCGCTAACAGCAGGAGAATCTGTATGGTGTAATTTATAATATCTTCAATCCTTAGGATTCACATCCACACCAAACAGATCTTTGGAAATGTACCCTCTACGCACGCTTCGCTCCGAAACCGGAGCATCCTCAGGAGATATTGACTTTACGATCTCTTGCTCCCGCTCACATACCAGCTGTATTAGAACCTATTGGTTTGGCGCGGAGCGATGGCAAGAGACCTGATGAAATGACGCTCATAACTTGGAGGCTGGGAAGGTAACTTGTGTTGGATGCAACTTGTGTCGATACCCTAGCTGC
Source organism: Pararge aegeria (assembly GCF_905163445.1). NCBI lineage: Eukaryota > Metazoa > Arthropoda > Insecta > Lepidoptera > Nymphalidae > Pararge > Pararge aegeria. Next base: position 5,433,703 of record NC_053183.1, read on the forward strand.
ATCACACATCCAGGCCACCTCGTCAATGGTGCTACCAGTGCCGAGCAGGCCAAGAGGCCTAAATATGAAAACCTGGGTAGCAGCTTCATTTTTGTGCCTTTTGAAGTAGAAACTTTGGGACCGTGGAGTCCGGAGGCACGAGCTCTTTTCAAAGAACTATCGACAGGGTTATCGAGTCTACCGGTGATCCTAAAGCGGGCAATTACCTTGGCCAACGAATTAGTTTGGCCATCCAAAGGGGATGCCAGCATCTTAGGAACTGTACCTCGCTGCGGTGGTTTCGAAGACGTTTTAGATTTTATTTAGTTTTAAATAGTTTATTTTAGGTTATATTTATAAAACAATTATTTTAAGAATAAATAAATTTCTTTAGGCCTTTACAATATATTATGAATTTTCGCATTCCGCACGCCTGCTTCTTTCCAATATTTAACTAATATGTATTTTGTTATATTCGAAATTATGAATTATTAGGACAGGTTCGTTTAAATCAGGCATTATGTGCAAAATGAAAACTTTAACGCCAAGTACGAGATGTCAAACGAGGCGAGTACACAGAATGTGCCATACAATCCTAAACACAGTCTGTCAACGTACCCTAAATTCGGGAGCATTATTATTTCGCTCACGTATTTTAACTTAATGGTGATTGACGCAACAAAATCTGGGTGGGTATCGAAGTTTTTAGATTAAGCTACGGGTAATAAATGTTGTACTTACGAGTAAACTCAATTTTTTCTTACTTGCCTTATTATGTGAACAACCTCTTCATTACTTTTATAAGTAAAGGATGGTTTTTAAATACTAAAATTATAATAAAATCTCTTTTTTATTTTGACTACAATTTTCTGACGGCCAATTGGCGCAGTGGGCAGCGACCCTGCTTTCTGAGTCCAAGGCTGTGGGTTCGATTTCCACAATAGGAAAATGTTTGTGTGATGAACATGTATGTTCTGAATAATATATATAAATTCATATAAACACCCAGACACTGCTGGGTGTTTATATGGATTTATATATATTATTCATTAAAAAATTCTTTACTTATCTTGGCACCCATGAAAAAGCTTGGGGATAGATGGCGATGTGTGTATACTTATTTATTTATTTATATCTATTTTTATAACCTTATGAAAAACAAAGAGTAAACTGTTAATTTAAACATTTTTAACATAATAAGCCTTACGCCATACAAATCATCACAGCAGCCACAACCATTCTGTCATGACTCAAGAGCGCACGACTAAGAATAACATAATAAGACAAATTACAAAAAAGTTTAGTATACGACAGACACAGCTTCCATTATTGATAAAACCTCCGTCGTTTAATCGGTATTTAAGACAGACTTCGTTGAACAGTTTCGGTTTATACCTACTTATATTATGATAGTAGCTAATTAGTTTAAGAACACCGAATCAAGAATACCGGTTGGAAACTAGTTCAAAAAGTTACTGATTTGGATAGTATATAACTCCAGTGATTTCAATAAAAAGCTATTCTAAGATTAGATGTGATTTGAGAGTGTTCATATTAAAGTTTACATTAAACATCAACATCACTCTTATAAATATTTACGCGATAGAAAATCTATTTAGAAAACTCTTGAAATACACGTAAGTAGGTGAGAATATACGAAATCATGTTTCTCATAAATGAAGCTCTAATCACTGCCGTGAAAATAGGTGTTTTCGGAGAAACCGCAAATTGGGAAATCAGGGTAACCAAAAATTTCGTATTTTGCAAGACTTAGATCAACCGCAAAAATGACTTTATAAAGTAAGATTACTATTTTATCAATGATATTTCAGCCTGACAGACTTGACAAGTGTGTTAAGTTATGTGCGTTTTAAGTACTTAAAATATCACTTGCTTCAACGGGGAAGGAAAACATCGTGAGGAAACCTGCATGCCTGAGAGTTCTAAATAATGTTCTCAAAGGGGTGTGGAGTCCACCAGTAATATTATAAATGTCAATGTAAGTTTGTTTATTACGCTTTCACGCAAAAACGAATTAACCGATCCTCATGAAACTTTGTACACATATTCTAGGAAGGCTTAGCGATACTGAATAGTTTAATTTTTTTTAGAACTACAACTAAATTGAATGCCACATCAAAAAACAAATCCAAACGCAGAAAAGGTCGCGGGCAACAGCTAGTAAAGTATTAAAAAAAAAAATGATGATGAATTCAGACTATTAATGTTTCGCTGCTAAAAACAGACGAGTGAGAAATTTTAAGCATAGAACCACCACGCTACTTTAATGCGGTTCGTAGGGCTTTCCCTTTTATAGTCACGTGAGTGAGAACAGCGGGGACCGACAGTTTAAGAGAATGACGTGACCGAATTCGATTTCAGAACGTTGCAAACTAACCCATCCACTCACAGACACTCATTCGTGCACACACGCTGTTGTGAATATCGTAACTGATTGTTTTGTATATTTTGTATTTCCAACTACTACTTTAATGTCATAGTTGAAATCTGTAGTCTAGATTTGATCTGATTCTGAATAGTGTTATTATTAGGTTAAACCGATAACCAAAATAGTTTGTAACGCTGTTGGATTTCTAATAAATAAAAAAAATGCTACGTGGCCGCTATGTGCACCTTTCCTTTTCCACTTCTTTGGTAATTTTTAGTTGGTTTAGTAAAATTAAACAACGTTAAGCCCATCAAAAAGTAATTTTTATTTTATGCATTTTTATTAATAAATAACTAATAACACTATGCTGCAAATAACCATTGTATTTTTTTTCTTTTGAGAAAGATTTGACTTAATCGTGTATATAGACTAAAATAATACTTCGTTTTCTTGACTATATAGTCAAAACGAATTCAAGAAATCGAGCGTGGAGGATCAAATCGTAAAAAGTAGTTCGCATTAAGGTTTTACTAGGTACATGCAATTAAAAAAAGCCACATTGATTTATAACCCCACACCCATAATTATAAGTTATAATAACAGACAGACAATTTTATAATTATCGAAAGTACATCTTTCAAAAAATTCATAACTAGCTGATGCCCTTGACTTCGGCCGCATTTGTTTTTGTTTTCAATGCATAATTATTTTAAGTTGTATATTCTTGTAAAAAATTATCGGGTGTAGTTTTTAAAAATAAGTTTTTCTATGTAAGTGATGTGTGATGTGAGTATATCTGTCAAAAAACCGTTATTTCCTTACATATTTTAAACATGCGATAATTTCTACATGTAATGTCCGATTGGAATAAATCAAAAAGTATTTTACTGTATGATACTCTTGATGAGAAAACTACTTATTTTTAGAAGAATTAATACTGCGACACTAATGTAACCCACTTTTGTTTCTACCGGCGATCTTATACAATTTTAGAAAATAAAAGCTGCTAATGCGACTTAACTATGATAGTTATATATTTTCCTACACGGGATTTTTTTTTAAGTAACAATGAGAAGCTAATTTAACTATGCATTTGTTATATAACCAATACTTTTCCCAGCGCAAACCAAGTTATGAATTTTATAGGCAAAATTTTCTACTGTTGATTACATTATTTCGATTTACTTAAGGATCTCCATTTTTTTTTTTAAATAAATTATAGCCTATGTTACTTCGTGATAGATAATTTTTCTTTTGGCGAAGAAACAGTTAAAATCGGTCCAGTGTTTTCGGAGCCTATTGGATACAACAAAAAAGAAATCTTTCTTCTTTATAATATAAGAAGAATATTGTTGCGATAATATATATTGGATAGAAGCAGGCGTTACTTTGCGGAAATCCATAATATATTATAAAAATTAAGCTTAATTTGCTATAGTCCGCGAAAAGCAGAAGAATCTGTATGAGTTAGCTAATAATTTCTTCAATCCTTATACTCCACACCAAACAAATCTTCGGCAATGTACCCTCTACGCACGTTTCGCTCCGAAATTACACCATACAGATTCTCAATATAGATATCCCAATAAAGAAGGTTTTAGGCCTTAGGTAGTCCACGACGCTGGCCAAGTGCGGATCGGAGCACTTCTTTAAGTCCCACGCCCTTAAGAACATTATGGAAACCTCTCAGTCATGCAGGATGCCTCACGATGGTATCCGTCGCCGTTAAAGTTTATGTAATAAGACAATAACATAGCTAGTAAAACATAGAGTAGAAACAAAGCTTTTGTCTTATCATGATTCCATTCAAACAAAACCAGAATGCAAGGGTCAAACAAAAGTTGGAAATATCGGGCGATGGTGCTAATGATCGCGGGTGGACACGCAACGGCTAGATTACATCGGCACCTTTCATGGGGAGTAATTTCCGACCAATTCGAAATTCGAATTGGTAGTGCAAATGTTGCTAGTAGAAAAACGATTACCATAAAGATTAGATAAAGAAATGTTTAACCTGTTATATATATTTTCCGATCACGGTCAGTATTGGCTAATGTTTAACTAATGGAGATATACTTACACGAGGCTAGTTGAACCCCATTGGAATTTCCTGAAATCAAAAGATTATGAAAAATTTGTTATGACAACTCTTCTTTCATAACTACGACAGCAGAAAAAAGATAGTAATACGAGTGAACTGTATTTATATCGTTAGCTGCGATTATTACAAGTTTTATTGCAAATAATCTGTATTTCTCTTATTAAATAAACATTTATTTTGTTTTTCTTTTAAATAATGATCGAAATGGAGCTATTATATCCGCTCCACACCGTGAACTGATGCCTTTTTTTGTGATCGAAATGCTTTCTCTATTTCATAGGAGTTACCTCATAGAATGAGCCCTTATCAAGGTGTAGTTTCCACATGCATTTACTGGTTTTAGTAACTGGATCAAATTTAAATTTTTACGCATGAGATGGATAAAATAAACATTTTGTGCGTCGAGAGATTTTTTCCAGACAAGTCACAAGACTATTGATTTGTAGCTTATCTGAATCGAGGTTATCGGTAAGGTTCCAACGTAATTGGTATTCCGAAAGGTAAAGGACGGGTAGGCGGCCACAGGAACGCAAATATACGATACATGGTACAACGTAAGTATAACTACCCTGAATTTCTATCAATTAATTTATGATGCTACTATAGAGTTTCCAGAGAAGCTGTGTGTTTAATCGCATACATCCAGTTATATTGACATCACGGTCGGTGTACTTATAAATCATTTGAAAACAATTTAAAACATTTGAGTAACCATAACAGTAGTACATTTTAGTACCCATAACAGTAGCTTCGTTTACTGTGGGGCTCTTAGTCGTAGTATATTTATTTATTTATAAATATTTTTATAGATTATTATGAAAAGTGAGCATAATTTGCTATACCTACTCCGCGAAAAGAGGAGAATCTGTATGGTGTAATATATAACTTCTCTTCTTTCTCATTGTAAAGTCAACAAGTAACTTTATAATTGTTAACAATTATTCATCTTTACAAGACAACATCTTCTGAGGCTGCTCCGGTTTCCGAGCGGAGCGTGCGTTGTGAGGGTACATTGCCGAAGATCTGTTTGGTGTGGAGTAAAAGGATTGAAGAAATTATAAATTACACCATACAGATTCTCCTGCTTTTCGCGGAGTATAGCAAATTAAGCTTAATTTTCATAATATGTCATGGACTTCCGCAAAGCTGCTTCTATCCAACATTTTGTGAGATATATAGCATTACTGAGATATTGACGAAAATGGCGAGATATTATCCTCTTTTATCACCACAAGCTGCTGTCGTTTTGTCTCTAATTGAATGACGCCATTTTGTCGATGTAAGTATTACGCTATAATACGAGTGCCCGAGAAACTAAAATTACAACGACAAAAAAAACACTAAGCAAATAGTTAATTCTAACTCCCAAAATATTTTTACAAGGTTTGTGTATGTAGTTGGGGATTTTCTGATCTAACATTATTTTCTCGCCAAAGATTACCTTACGTAGATTGAGTTTAGAACCCTTTGATAGCTTACTTATAAGTTTTTGCCATTCTCTATAAACCCAGCCCTTTACTAATAAAGATAACATATTCATTACATCGTTCACTAAAAGCTCAGATTTTAATCAAAGCAACCCAAAGCGTAAACAATCAAGTGGTAAGTATGTGTAATAGTACTGTTAGAGTGCGGATAGTTTTATGGTAATAGAACGCCGGCACCATAAACGATGACGTGGGCGAGCTGATACACGTAAGTCTTGTATTTTAAATAGGTATCGGCTAAGCAGTCTTCTTTAGATAGTTTTTGCCGTTAAATATATTATCACCAAATTGTACTCTCTTGCTCTGTATTTATATCTCTGTAACTACTATTTTTTTCTTTGGTGTACAATAAAAGTGTATTCATTCATTCATAATCAGCAGTCGCAGATAAAGAAAAAACAAACTGCTTGTATAGGATTTAATTAAGATGTTAACAAAAAATTACGTTAAATTAACAATTTTGCGATAATGCGATAGATAGAGTTCATACAAACAAACAAAACCAACAAACATGTTATCATAATCAATGTCTCGCAGCTGTACACGGGCCTCTTTTCTCATAAAAGAGAGGATTCTGGAGCATTGACCCGCCACGTTGGGTTTGAGGGTTCTAACGATCAACTCTCATCATCATCATCATTATCAAACCATTACCGGTCCACTACAGGGCACCGGGTCTCCTCTCAGAAAGAAGTGCGGCTTTTTAGACTTTACACGCCTTTGAGCACATAGGACCCCTGAGGAATGTATTCCTCGTGGTGTTTTCCTTCAACGTTAAAGAACGTTATATTTAGCAGTAAAGTAATACTTTTTAAACATACATTTAGGTAACCCGTAAAACCCGTTCTTTGCTCCATATATATATGCTCCATCTCGTTCCCTCTTCACCATTTTACCATCGCACTGCAAGACACCGGGCAAGTTTTTATCCCCACGTTACCAATATCCCAAAAACTCGCACGATGGAATTTGCATACGCAATACTGGGGTTTAGAGCGCCGTCCTGAGTTCTGTGTTTCCTAATTCTAACGGGTATCTTTAAAAGAGTAAATAGGCATCTTCTAGGCAAGCGCGTCCCTACGACATCTACACTTGCCATCAAGCTAGTCTATTAAAGACTTAAAAAACTATTGTAGAAGAGATTTGCTTAGTGACTATGCTAATTTTAAAACCTATAGTTACATATCATATGTTACTGTAATCATATTCTAAACGTATGCGACAGGTCTATAAGGTGCCATATGATGTGATTTCTACAGATAGAATAATAATTTTCAACATGAATACATATGGAAATTTTGTGAAATCGTAGTTGGGTGTCACGTCGCAAATGTTCGCTAGCTTTGTATAGCGATAAACCATTGAACAACTTTGAAACTGATATTAAGTACGTACGAACTATAACTAGGTATATAAAAGCGTACCAACTACCTATCCCTGTGCCGCACAGGTAGGGTTGCCAGGCTAGTTTTGCCCAACATTTGGGTAAAAGGGTAAAAAGGACGGACGTTTGAGAAAATACGCCACATACCCTTTTAATGACGTATAAATAAAATCGAATGCCAAGTCAGTCTAAGAACTTTATTATTATTCAGCCAAAAAAGCCATCAAGTAAAATTAAATTCGTGATCTAGGTTCAAAGAGATTTGTCAACTTGCGAAATGTTTTTTTTATGACCGGATACGCAATCAAAAGCCTTACTAGGTCCGGCTTTATCCAGACGCCTGGCAACGCTACCTGTGCGACCTTTTAGATGATCCTCAGAATGTTACTGTTTGTACTATTATCCCATATCCTTTCGAACTTTTCAGAAGTACTACTTTCTATTTATGACGTACTATCGTCCTCGGTTAGTAATTGTTAAATGTTTGTATTGTTTGTATGAACTCTATTTTTAAATTTTAAACTAGACTTAAGGACACTTTTGTCGGTAGGGCTGCTAGCCACTGCTGAAGCCTCCAACGAAACCTGACCAGAGAAAATTCAGAAATTATAAATTCTCATATTGCCACCGCTGGGATTCAAACCTGGAACCTCCCATTTAAAACCATAGTCCTCACCGTTACGCCACGGAGGTTTTTGTTTTACAGTTTACCACTTATGAAATCAGGCTCTATTCCAACTTCCTACAACTTGACACAATTTGATTGATTGCCTTCTTGCACGAAACATACGCACCATTTCGTGTATTGATTTTATTAACATCGCTAATCACCAAACTATGGCATTTTGCTGAAATATCGGCTGTTTCACCGATAGTAAATGTTATATAATACAAGAACTGAGTGCATCAAAGTCTAGCGATAAAATAATATAAACTTAGGTGTACTTTGTATCCCAAAAAGTAAAACTGCTTTATTAATATAAAATGAAAGTTCAAAAAAATAAACCCGGCGACGGAGAAATTTCAAACTCAAAAAAAGTCGAAAACAAGTACCAAGGTAACTGAATACCTGGTGCCTGTAAAAAGTTTTAAACCCCGATTTAATACCAAAGGTCTTTCATTTACTCAAGAGGCGTAGTCGGTGGCCACCATAGTGGTGTTGAATATACGGTGGCTTTCCATTTGAGTTTATTGGAATATGTGATCTAGTTCAAATATAAATATTAGGTACTTATGGTATACCTTAAGAGAATCGACTTATTTTAATAAAGTAACTGTGGATAACGATTAATTAAGTTTTTATGTATGAAGTACCTTCCTACTAGGTCTACTCGATATTTTATTAGTAAGCACATCTTGTAACCAGTGAGCTACAGTCCAAATAATAGTTTCTTCAAAATCTTCAGCAATTTTAGAATGTAGTACACGACTTAACATCTAACCTTTAGGAACAGTCATTCATGTATTTTCGCCTATGATACTCTTCGGCAAACAAATTATCTCCATGCAAATAAAATGTTAATCTGTGGATGAGTGAAAGATGGACAAAGCAACAAACAGCAGACTTTGTCATTTATAGTATCAATAGGTAAATTTATATTAAAGAAGCAATCAATAAAAATCCAAGTTGTCTAAGCCATTTATTATTTTGCCTAAACAGGGCAAGTCTCTGGCCTTTATTGACCTTATACGACTATAAAAGGTCATCCCCGTAGGGTGATATCGTATCTCACGACAGGCTTGCGACACGCCTAAATCTTGCAATCTTTGCTGTCAATCGACACTGTTTTACTTTTGTTGTATGAAAAAGAGACGTTTGACAGCAAAGATCGCCTCCTGTCGCAAGCCTTTTGTGAGATACGTGATCACCTTGTTGGACCTCATCTCTGATGTTTCAATTAAGTCTATGTGTATATTTTAAAAAAGAACATGCTCACGCAGAAGTTCATTTCGTAATAAACTTTCATAGCTTTGTCATACATACTAGGTTGAAGCCTTTACACTACCGATATAATAACGATGGTATTAGGTCCTCGCTCGATTCCCAGGAAACTTCTTGCCCTATCCGGAAAACAAACTTTGGACCTCGCAATACTTAGTCGAACGTGGTAATCACTACGAGAAAGAGGCAATTACATGAGCAATTCATATTGATAAAACATTAATTTAACACCTAACCTAAAAGCAAAAATAATGCGATCGATAAAAACCCCCGCACAACTTCTTCCAAGGTTTATTACAGAAGTAGCAACGAAGTTGCTCTTATCTCTTATTTAAAAGAATGCTAAAAGGGAAGTTGGAACAATTAAGTAATTTTGGACGCGGCACGCAATGCAATGGCTAGATAGATTAGATATACCTATTTGGGTATATTTGATTAATTTGATGTTGGGTAGACACACACCCTCTTAATAAAATCGTAGCGTTTCAGTACTTACACAGTGTTTTGTCACGTTCAGACATTTGAAATTTGTAGTCAGTTGAGGTGTAACAAAAACGTTTCTGACGTTACATCACGTTAATTAATAAGGGGGTTAGTCCAGGGTCACTATAAGCCGTCGGTCACAGTCATTAACACTAACATGTGATAATCTTCAAAGCCCATCAACTTGTATTAGGGAAGTGTGGTGAGGCCTGTCCCTATTATCTGCGAAGATTCGGAGCCGATATTGCGTACATTTAAAATACACCGTTCACCGTCTGGTTGATGTCAAACAGAAATATTTTAAAAATCTGATGATTATCTCCAATTAACAAGAACGAGTCTCCTCAACGTACAACAACAAATCGAGCAAATTGAGCGCAATCGGTATGGGGAATCGCTACTAATATTATTAACGTGAATGTAAGTTCTTTTGTTACGCTTTCACGAAAAAACTACTAAAACCGATCCTCATGAAACTTTGTACACATATTCTTGGAAGTGTTAGAAGTAATATAGGATACTTTTTATGCCGACATTTAGCTCGGTTCCTTTGGGAGAGGGGATGAGTGTTTGACAATTTTACACCATAACTCCGACAAATTAGAATCGATTTAAATAATTATTTTTGTATTATAGAGGTTATAATATGTGTTTAATTTTGCCCAAACTGTGGTTGGAGATAGAGGACAGAACTCCCCAGCGGACAGCAGCAAACCCCTCATTTAAGGCTTAGCGATACTGAATACTTTATATTTTTTTTAATCTAAAACTAAATTTAATGCCACATCAAAAAACAAAGTCGCGGAAATCGCGGGCAACTGCTAGTAGTTTATAAAAGTAGTGTTAATAGTATATTACTCTCAAAACCACCTACAGCCCTACGGTTTGACGAAAACTTTCAAGGATTACATTTACTTTTAAGTTGATTTATTACCTTCAGGAGAGTGACTATTTAATTAAATTATATAATAAATAACTACAGCAGTACACACATCGCCCTCTAGCCCTCAACTAGGCTACTAGGTACTAAGATAATATTACTTATAATATACAAATAAAAACCCAGACACTGAAAAACAATCATGGTCATAACACAAACATTTCCCACGACCACGAACCCACGGCCTTGGACTCAGAAAGCAGAGTCGCTGCCCACTGCGCGAATCGACCGTCATACATCCATTCGTCAATTATTATAAAGGTAATAAAATTAAAATCTACGCAAGAGATTACAACTAAATTTTAAAACTCAGATGTAGATATCACGTTCTACCGTTAATTATATTATTGGTGTTTACAATCCACTTAAAAATAGCCGATAATTTATACATTTTCAAATACACTTCATAATATTTGCACAAACAAAAACTCCATATTCTTTCCTTTGAGCAATATTAACTTGTATCTATTCCCTAGGAACGTTTGTTGGCGAAATCCCTCGCGTGTAAATATTTATAGAAGCGATGTTTGTGTTAGCTCGAATCGCTACAATATGTACGAACGAACGAAAGCTACGATTTTGAATCATATGAAGAGTCAGGGGCGAATTTCCCTATAGGCTGAGTAGACCGGGACCTGGAGCGGAAGAGCTTGGTGGGTTTTTTAACAGATAATAAGGAGGTTATCAATTTGGCTGTTTTATTATGTTTTATACACTCGTATGTTCGGGCAGAACTCTGGCAAAATTTTGTTCGAAAAGGGTTTATTCTAAAATTATTTTCTCATTTAAATTTCATACAGATCTGATCAAATATTTCTTCGAAAAATAACGGCAAATAAACCGCATCCTATCGCATAAATATGCATTGTTTACGCAATAACATCACGCCTGCACACTCGAAAGGGTTATGCAAATGCATTTAGTATATCGAGGTACACCCAAATATTCTGTCAAAGTTAGTAGCACCTAGTTTTATATTTTTTTGTGATTGGAGGCAATTTGTACCATATATTAAGTATTCAAGCTTGATTTGTGCAAAAAAATATTTTGAGTTGATATAAAATTTAATAGTGGTGTTTATTTGTTAAAAAATTTGTCACCTTGTTTAATCGTAGTGTCAAAGTTTAGAAACTCAATAGGTGTCGATAACATTTCGCAATAATAATGACACGTATAAGAATATATTATGAAAATAAAGCTTAATTTGTTATACTCCGCGAAAAGCAGGAGAATCTGTATGGTGTAATTTATAAATTCTTCAATCCTTATATTCCACACTAAACAGATCGTCGGCAATGTATGTAGGACACTCTACGCACGTTTCGCTCCGAAACCGGAGTATCCTCAGAAGATGTTGACTTTACAATGAATAATTGTTAAGTGAATAATTTGCCAAATGTGTCGCCTCTTATACCTTTCTTACCCCCTACCTTATCTATCTAAGCTTCTATCCAAAACGTATACAAATAACGATTTGTATCCTCGAACTGGATCATGCTTAACGAAAGGTTAATCCTTTCACGCTAATTATAGAGTAGTCCAAAGATCTTTAATTTGTTATTTTTATAACTATTAATATCATAGATATGTTCGTGCTTTACGAAGAGAATATAGACTGAGGATCGACAGCGTATCAAGTCTGGCTCTGTTATGAGTTGCAAAGATTAATTCGTTTTAGAAAAAAACCGTTACACGTTTTTGGAGTAACGCTTTGTTTGTTATTCATTTGCTGATAACATGAGAGCTTTATTGTTTCCCTCCTCAACGATCTTGAAAAACGGTGCAGATCCCTAATGCTCAAGGTGGGCTAGTGGGCTATCTCCACTCATACTTACATCGCGTAATATTTTTTTTATTGATTCATTCATTCATTCTTCTTATATTACACTGCTCTTCTTTCTCGCCGTACAAAAGTGACATTTGTCAACGATTAAATAAAAATTAATCAACAAAAAAATTACATGAATGGTTTCGTGTATAACAAACATCCTATATAGAGTGTAAGAAATGTGATGTAGATGCAGAGTCAATTGCAGTTGACTCATGCAGCAGGAAAAACATGCGAATTGGTACTTCATTTGATAAGCTGCTTCCAAATATCTGAATGCAGAGATTAATTCATTAAATTTTAAATATTGCCAATTTATAAAAAAGTGTAGATGTTACTTTATTACTAAAAAATAACAGCAGGCGAAGGATTGGAGGCGGGGTAATAAATTAGTACGACCCAATAACAATTTATAAAAAATTACCAAAAACTTTAATTGACATACGAGTACATCTGCCTAAATTAAAGATTAAACTTACTGAATGGCTTATGCTTCGTCAGTTTTATTCAGTAGACGAATATCTAGAATTAAAGGTTTAAATTAATTTGTAGTTTTATATTTTGGTTTACTTTATATTATTTAATTTTGAGTGGACCTTTTTATTTAATTTTTTTACCTTTATTTTCTGAGGTTTGTATAAAATGGAAAAATAATTTTATAATTGAGATGATTATATTATAATTTGCATGCCATAGAACGGCAGATTGTAGCACGGAACATTTAATGTTTTATTATAAGATCAATTTTTTTTAACCAATCACGCATTTAAAGATTTGAATTTGAAATTTGAGAGTGAACGTAGATCGAATGTATCACCGTGTATCAGTACAGTACACACCATAAATACTGTAAATGGGACTGCTCTTACACCGCGGCTAAAAGTTGATACTTACTCGCAGCAGTCGAAGCCGCCTTACACTTTAAAGATAGGCTAGTTAAATGCAGCATGAACAATACACAGTGTGCATCAAACATTGAACTTATAAAGCAGTAACTAGCAACGCGAGTGCTTACTCGTCCAAAAAGTGTTTGACACCATTTAACGAACCGCGATGGCCGTTGTTAACCGCAGCAAAGACAAAAATATTAATTGTGTGTTTAAAGCATAAAAAAACCCCTAAGCAGGGTTTCAAAAACGAATATAAAACTTCAAGAAATACGCGTCATTGTGAGTAATCAATGCTCGAATAAATTACCACCTACGTAGCGCTCCGCTGCGGCTACAATTTCGTACCAAAAGTAAATACGTAGTGTGACTACCATACTCCCTAACAGGTTAAAATAGTCCTGCTATTTAACCTGTTAGGGAGTATGGTAATCATACCCCAAATAAGTTTCTACGCGGCAACGCACCCGAACACTAAATCGCTTAGCGGCACGTCTTTGTCGTAACTAGCCACAGTCAAAGCCCACCAGACCAAACCAGAGAAAATTCAGCAATTATAAATTCCCACATTGCTCCCGCCGGGAATTGAGCCCGCTACCTCCTATTTAAATTCACTGCGCTCACCGAGGGAAGGAAACATATAATATTAGTGAGGATGTTCCTTATCGATCAAAGTCAAAGTCAAATATATCTTTATTCAAATAGGCACATAGATGGATCGTTATTATATACAAAATGTACATAGCAGTGAGTAGTGATGGCGATAACTACAATCGTAAACTTAAAACTAAAGCTACGAGGGTTCCAATCGCGCCCTGGTCTAAGAAGAAGCCCACAACACACTTAGCCGGGTGTTCTTTTTGTTATCACCATCTCACATTGTCATTAGAAAATATTTAAGAAGCAACCTGGTTAGAGCAATTGTTTACACCCAAGCTTTTTTTATCGTTTACGTAATCCTTTATACTATAATAGGACTTTTCTATAAGCTTTCGCTTAATACAAACTTTGAACTTCTTTAGTGACATCCCCAAGATATCAACCGGTAATTTATTGTAAAATTGTATATTGATCTTACGACAAAAATGTCTTAAAATGACGTTACCATATTCCCTAATTTAGAAGTGCAATTTAATTTTTTTTACGAACAAGTTAATGAATAATTTCGTATGTTGGTTAACTGAAAGAAAATTAAGAATTAAGTTCGCCTTTTGCACACTTAGTGCCTTACATTTTAAAGGTAGAACGTCGGAATAGTTATCGCTATGTTTTTTCGCACTTTAACAAAAAAAGAGCTAAAAAATAACCCAAATAGACTATACGACCTCGCTTGGCTTGGGCAAGGATTGATGAATAGATTGGTTGGATCTGCAGTATGGACGGACGGGTACGCAGGCGAACTGAGTCCAAATTAACCTAATCAAATAGTTAGACCTGTAAACAGTCGATCATTCATCAGCAACTACAAACACACTTCATCAGTAATCATTTTGTACCCATCTTAAAAATTCAATTCATTATTTCAGCACGTGACTAGCAATGAAATTGAATTTGATAACTCGTTCAGGAACTTGATGTATTCTGCGGCGAACTCCGGCAGAGATCTGAAATTATCTATTTCTGCTGGAATTGATTTCCCTTTCAAATATGCACATAAATTGGGGGTAGATTGGTGGCTGAACAATTAAATTTGTGTAATTTAATTCATAGCATTTATATCCCACTATGCTACGAAATGAAAGTGGTATGTAGGGGTAATACGTATAGGATAAAAGTGGGTATATATGAATGCAATTACCTCAAAATTAACTGGACCAATTTTAGCACGACGAACTCTTCAGGCATTTAATCAACGTTACTTTACTAGGAGGTAAGACGTAAATACAACCTTGAATATTAAAATTACAGTATTTAACTGATTTATTGTATTTTTGAGCATTATTATTATTTACGTTGACAATTTTTATATCTGTTTTTTATCTTCGCCATTGGTTGCCTGGAAGAAATCGCTATGAAGCGATAAGGCCGCCTGTTTACGTTGTTTTGTTATACTTTTCTTTTTTCTATGTTCTTTTTTTGTGGTGTGCAATAAAAGTATAATCATTCATTCTTTCAATTTCATTAAGTGTGAATTATATATTTATATTTTAGTACTATAATATGGTTACATCTGACGCTATATAATACAGGATAATGTTTTATATTCGAAAATTAAATATCAGAGTACTTGAAAATTAATGAAAATGAAAATATGCAAAGCAGTAAACTATTTCAAACTTAATTTTATAATATAAGCAAATAACTGCGGTAATTTTGTAATCAGTTTTTAGAAAGTTAAAACTAATGTTCTCAAAAATGAAATACAAATGATATCAAAACTTACTAAATTTGAATTTTTATAAAAACTTGGTACTCAATTTCATAGCCAACAACTGATTCGTAGTACAAGCCAAAGTTGCTAAACAAGTAATTCTTGATACTTTATTAAATTGTGCAAACAGTTTAACACAGCTTACTTGCTAGTAGGAGTTTAATAAAACTACATTCCACTTTCCCCCGAGCACACAAACCTTATACTCTAGAGACCAATAACTCACCAAACCGGCGAAGTGGTAATATGTTGTAAAGGTGGAGTTTGAAAGTTTCAATTGTTCGGTACTCCCGAAAATACGTATCTTAACATTAATACTTTGCTCACGTTCTCTAGCCAAATAGTGATTGACATGGCTAACACCAGGGCTGCCACAATTTTCTCGATACGCATCCAACTATATTATATAGTAGACAATACGATTTTTTAGACAATCTAGAGCATATTGTAGTCATTCATTCTGAGAGATTGACTTAAAAGGAGAAAGCAGCACCTAAAAAGTGTTTTAATAGTACCTACGTCTCATCATAATATGACTTTGAGATTTATTACAAGTACTGAGGGAGAAAAAAATTACAGATTATTAAACACTAATAATCAACATTGGAGCAGCGTGGTTGGTCTAAGCTAAGCAAGCCCCGCTTTTGGCTCACGAGGCCTGTGCCCATCAGTGGGACTTTAATAGGCTGATATGACTATAATAGATGGGGATATAAAATATAATTATATTTCCTAATCTAGATTATTATGCATTGTGTGTTTGAGTGAGGTTTTCTTAATTTTGCCTTTGCTTTTAGCAATGATTTTGAAAAACAAAACACAGTCAAAAATAGTTGACAACCCTACCTGAAACTGGTGTCAATCGAAGTTTTTCGATTAAGCCAGCGGTAATAAATGGTGGATATAAGCGACACACCTTCGTCGTTCCGCCTCAAGTAATATTGTCCATCCCTTCGGTTCATAAATTTTACTGTCTGTTTGTACGCTGATGATTTATTAGATCGACTGTTATGGTTATGAAATACACTCTATAAACGTGTTCCTTAGTGTTTGGGCAATTTTTCAGTATTAGGTGTGAATCTCCATGGAGACGATAACGATCCTTAGTGTAAAGTCTATATATATGTATATCGTGCATAATAAACTAGCTGTTTCCGGCGACTTAACCCGCGCTTTTTTTTTGGTTTAGCTTCCAGGATAAAAATGTCCGTTTCGAGGATGCAAGATCTCCATGCCAAAATATGTTATGATAGAATTCAAAAAACGCTCCGATTGTATTTCATTCAAAAAAACAGAAACTTAACGTCAAAAAACCTAAACTAACCTCAAAAATATAACCTTGAAAGACCTTTTTTGTTTGTGAGACTTCCCCCTTTAAAGGGGTTTACCAAAACTAACTATTTTTTTCCCCGAAATACCAACGGTTTCCGCAGGATTCTTGAAACCGAATGGACGGACAACAATGTTGGTACACATAGAGGTAAACTTTGCGATAGTTTCAGAAATTTCTAATAGATAAAATCTCGGTATTAATTTTAATTTAGCGAACAGACTTAGTTCTGCAGCATACGCGGTAAAAAAGATTCGTCATATGACAAACATAGAAACTGCTAGGCTTGTTTATTTTAGTTATTTTCACAGCATTATGTCCTATGGCATTTTATTATGGGGTAATGCTGCTGATATAGATTCTATTTTCGTCCTGCAGAAAAGGGCTGTTCGTGCGATGTATAAAATGGGCCCAAGAGAGTAATTAAGGGATAAATTTAAAGAAGTTAAAATAATGACGGTGCATAGTCAGTACATATATGAAAATTTAATTTATGTCCATAAAAATATATCAAAATTTAAAAAGAAAATGCACTGTTACAATATAAATATTAGAAGCAAAAATAAATTCGTTGTGCAGTTTACTAGGCTACACAAAATTGCAAATTCATTCAAGGGCAATTGTATATTATTTTATAACAAATTACCAAATGAAATCTTTGAGTTGTCTCTCAATAAGTGCAAAGTTTATATAAAACTTAAGCTTACAGTTAAATCCTATTATAACATTAAGGATTATTTAAACGATAAAAAAGCTTGGGTGTGAATTGCTCTAGCTTCATAGCTTAATTTAATTTTACTGGAAGATGGTGATAACAAAAAAAAAAAATTTACCCGGCTAATTTTGTTGTAGGCTCTTCTTAGACCAGGGCGCGTTTGGAACCCTCGTAGCTTTAGATTTAAGTTGGCGAACGAAGTTATCACCATCCCGTTACAATTATGTAAACAAATATGTATGAACGCTTCATAAGTGCCTGTGATAGGCCTACATGAATAAAGAAATTTTGAATTTGAATTTTGAATATTTTCTAGTTTTATGTATCACCTTACACAATTTTTCCATTCAAATACTTATTCCCTTTTCATTAATATTTTATTTCTACCGAATGGCGAAACTCATTATTACGAGATATCGAGGGAAAAAGCGTAAAAGCCGTAAAAAAACAAAGATTCGAACAAAAATTACAGAGCTAATGGATTTGCTCAAATAGACGTGTGAACGGTTGGATGAATATTGAAGTGGCTTAATAGGAAATTTTATTTTATTTGAAATTTCTTATTTGGTTTTAGCCTTTTTGGCGTCTAGTCGAAGCTTGTGTTGGATTTTAATGGAAAATTCCAATTAATTTTCTGTCGCAGTTTTTCGTTTTAAATTGAGGAATTTGTAGGTGCTCGATTTAAGCCCATTATACCACCGTGTAAGATGAGCTTAAATCTATCTAGTGGAAAATATAAAACTATGTTTCTATGTAAGGATACGGAGGCAATTTAATAATTTAAATATTTCGTGTAACATTGGCGACCAAGTTTAAATGTCAAACAAATATTCATTAGTTAAAAATTTAAAATACAATAAGAAAACAATTCATTACCTACTGTAGTTTTAAGGAATGAGATTTTTTTTTTCATTTTTAATTTTAACGCCATCACTCTAGAAAAATAAATTTGAATAGGTAGGGTGGATGTGTGCACCAATCCGCACTGGGCCAACGTTGTCGACTATGGCCTTAACCCCTTCACATTGTGGGAGGGAACCCGTGCTCTGTAGTGGGCCGGTAATGGGTTGATGTGATGATGAGGGTGGATGTACCAGTCTCAAGCCAATGAGGGATAGCTTTTCACTTCAAATTGAAAAAAACAAAGATTCGAACAAAAATTACAGAGCTAATTGATTTGACTTAACATTAAATATTATTTTTTATTTGCTACGTTATACCTCAGAGTTGGTACCATTTTAATTTTGTGAAGATTAGTTGGAGAGATCCTGAAGAAATAGAGGGAACTCTTCAAATATTTATTTATTGTTAATAGCTACACAAAACAGGTAATAACTAAAAGTAGATCTAAATATAAGTAATAACATGTTTTGTTCTAAGCTACAACCCAAAGTATGTGTACACAACTTGGAATTATTTTAAACAAAAAGTAAAGATAAAATTAAAGTTGAAACAAAAACGAAACACTTAAAAAATAATAAATATATAATTTCCCTAAAGATTATGTGGAATAGTACTTAATAATTTGATTTTCAAAAATATTTATCCTTTTGTTAAATCTGGTGTTAACGCGAGTATTTATATTGTAGGAAAACCTATGACGAACTTGTGAATCGTCTTTCGAAAAGCATGGCTGGCCACCGGAACGATACAAAATCAGTGTAACACGGGTTGCGCTTCGATTATTGTATATGGCTTCTAAGCAATTTATGCTCGTCACAATAAAAAAGCTGATGGTGAAGTGCTGGGGGAGAACCCCACAACCATTAACACCCCGGCCTCGGGAAAAGCAATATCTTGTAAAGGGTTATGATCAGTTGACTATATAACTTAGATATTTGCACTATATGTAATTGAGTAATTTGTAAGTTTATAATAGCATAAATATCTATTATAGAATATATAAATTATATCGGTATTTTTTAGTTAATATGTAAATGTAGGATGTATGTTTTGGATATTAAATTTATATTCTTCAAAAATATTTGTTTTTTAAATATAACCTAAAATAAACTATTTAAAACTAAATAAAATCTAAAACTCTCTGTCAAGACTGTAACGACTAAGAAGAAGATTTGCACTAAAAAGCGTGTAAAACGTTTTTTCACTAAAAATAACCGACTTAGTTAAACACCTAAAAAGCAAGAAATAAATATTTTCTACGACATTTCTAAGTCGGTACCAAGTAGAATGTAGAAAATTACTAGATACTTTCCTTGTTAGGCACCATAAAAAAGTAAATGGTACACAAAGTAAATCTAAACTTAGTAAATTAACATTTTACTTGGCACCGACTTAAAAATGATGTAGAATACATTTATTTATTGCTTTTTATTTGATCAAGAAAGTCGGTTCTTTTTCTTTCAAAAATATTTTAGTATATTTGTTATTCCACATAGAATTCCAAATCCAAAATGTTCCAAACACATTTTCAATATATCCTAAAGATATTTAATAATATAAAGTAATCTAAAGGAACCGCCTCATATAGAATCGTCGCGTCAGTCATTACGTCATTTGCCAAGTGTGACTCATATTGGGTTAATTATTCTCATTACTGATCGACTATTGGACATAGGTCTACTGATCTAATCCACGGCCATGTGCCGCTTGAATCCAGCTCTATTGCTTTGATGTCATCTATCCACGGCTGTTTTGGAACCTTGACTCTATCAGTTTTCCGAGATTCGTTTAGATATATCGGTAGCTCTACGGATTCTAATTTGAACACGTGGAGCATAGCTGTCTACATCTCCAGCTGAGAGACTTTGAGCTTTTTTTACCAGTAAAAATAGTAGGTATTTTACACCCGTATTTCTGGGTCATGGAAAACCACAAACAAACCCCATTGAGACACAACGCCCGTCGCCAGAGTTTCATGCTCTAGTGTGTGTGAACCTTTACTTTCCTGAAAGTTAGTATTCCCCGCAGGATACTGGGTAATATCTTATACCCATAAATTCCTTTTTGATGTCGAAACTCATTATATCGCGACATATTACAAAGG